>NC_092125.1:72163177-72178177 GCF_043159975.1 Macaca nemestrina
GCTTGCCCCCCCCCCTTTTTTTTCAGCTCTTGTTACTACAATTCTTGGCAATGCAGACCAGTTATAGTGGCTTATAAAGAACTGAATATGGAAGCTCAGCAATGGGGAAGTCATAGTTTTTCTTTGAAAGTTTGAGTAGTTATAGTGTAAGCTACTAATTTGTCTTTGCTCTCTAAGACTAATGTATTTCTTGCCAAATGTGTGATAAATGAAGTTTGAGTGTGTGTTTGCTAAATACATTAAAAGTGAGAATTCTTCATGTACTGCTCCACTATTTTAAAATCTGTTTTTAAAGTCTCAGTTGTAACAGAGCACTGGCTCACTATAATCACACAGCACTAGCAGATTTCTTCTAAAGCTGAAGAATATGATTATGGCTAACCATTTTAAAGAAATCTTATTAAGAGCGTCTTTTCTCCCCCGCCCTTCTGATAAGCCTGTTGCCCTAAATGTTAAGCTAAGAGACTTCTGTATGCTAGTGAATTATTTACATTATATGATGACATAAGTATTTGTTTGGCAGCGTACATCAAGCTTCATGAAAGAATTGCCCAAGATTCATGAGATGACTTCTGCATTTTTGCTATATAAAATACCCAAGAAGACAAATCCTTAAAGTGCACACGAGGGTTTTCAGGGTTGCTTAAACCTTACCTGGTTGGAATTTAATCCCCTACCCACAGCCCAGGGGCCAAAAGGACACAAACAGGGGACGGCTGGCATCAGGAGGTACCCGACAAGCTGCTCCATTTAGCATCATCTAAATCCTCTTTAATATGATTAACATCTAATATTTCTCTCTTTGTGAATCACATCCACTTCCAGCCAGGCCACCTCTCCTTTATCTGCAGTGTCTATTTTAAGACTGCTTCACTGCAAGGAGTATGGGGCCCGGGCAGGAATTTTGTCACTTCTCATGTGACTTCGGACAGTTATTGGACTATTCTGGATCTGATTCCTCCTTCAGTGAAAAGGAGGGAAGACAGTAGGACCATGCAGTGAGCCCTGCCCCTTCTACTGACACATTCACACATCCATATGTACACATGCGTACCCACCATCACACATAATCCTAATATCACGAAATTGTTTTTCATTTAGCCTCTCCGTCTGGCTCATTTACTGACAAAAGTTTCAGATAAGGTGAGCCCTTCTTTTCCGTGCCTTTGTGCATGGAGGTCACTGCTTAAGTGAGATGCTTAAAAAGCCACTGTTCTTATCGTGGTAGCTTTGCTCGTGTGGGCCGTGGCTGAGAGCCAAAAGTAGATCCGGCACCTTCAGCTGAATACTTCCACTGATATTGTGTGCACGGCTTTACTTTTGTATTTAAGTTTCTCCTCTTAAGGTCAAGTAAAATGAACCTATAGTTTCAGTATTAGCAAGTGAAGAGGATGGCAAAATGGAGAACTATACACTTTGTTTCTTTTTAACATTTTTAAACAGAGCTAAAACATGGTAGAGGGACTTTGAAGCTACGTCTACTCGATGCCCCAAGATCCAGTCGATTCCAAGGAATTGTGTCACCCAGCTTAGTAGTAGCTGGTCAAACAATAAACTGTCTTATTGATTGTATTCCCAGATTTCTCAATCAGTTGTTAGGAGCAATAATAAAATAGCTAACATTTATTGACTGTTTACTAATGTTCTAGGCACTCTTCTAAGTGTTTTACCAAAATAGGGCTTATTTAATGTGGGTAATAGTAATGACAGTGATACCAATATAATAACAAGAAAAACTTCAGTTTGCCCAAAGCTTTACTATTCTTCAAGTTAGATGATTCTAACTGGGCAGAGGCAGATCGAGCCAGGGAGAGAGAAGGGAGTTTGACGTCTCTTCACTACTACTTTGTTCCTTCTTTCTCTTCTCTACCCCTTGTCTTCTCTCAGCCTTCTACTCCATCTCTGCCTCTGTCATAAGCTTGCTAGTGGCACCTCTGTCGCTGCTTAGCACCACCCCCGTCCAGCCCCTGTTGCTGATGGCTCTCAAGGCTAGAGAGGCTGCTGACCCCTGGCCTACAGGAAAATAAAGCAGATGGGGAAGGTTTATCAGCAGCAAAGAGGGAGTGGCTTGCCTCGCTCTCCTCTCCTAGACCCTGCATTTCCTGGCCTTTATGAGTCAGGACCTTCTAAGTGGCAGGAGAGCTTGTTCTGCCTTTTGTATCAGTTTACACAGTTGCCAGAATTCTTGGCACGGTGTGCAGACTTAGGATGGTGAGCGTTTGAGAAGACCCAAGGGATGTGGAAGAAGACACCGAAGGGGAAAAATACGAAATGCACTTTTAGTTTGTGCTAAAGGGCGGAAGCTTGGCCATATCACATCGGGTGGGGTATCTTGCTTCTGCGCGTGAGTGTGTGAGGCACGCAGGAGAGGGGTGTGTAATTATGGGCTTATCCTTCATTCCTGCTCCTCACATTTAATGAGATTGGCAACAATAAATTTGTCTTTCCAGGTGTGATGGTATATATTTCTATGCTTCATTCTCGCTTCACTTTGAAGAACTTCCAAAAAAATTTTTATGGGCTGAGAAAGGAAGTTTGGGATTCCTTCCCAGTTTTTAAATCATACTGATACTTGTGACTTTAGGGGCATATGAGTTGGATTTTATCGCTTTTGTTGTTTTCCTCACAACTGTGGCAGGAAAAGAAGATGATGATCACTGACAGTTTCTGAGGCTGGTTTACCTGTTTTGCAAAGAACTCTACCGAGACAACTAACTTGTGTAACTCACAAAGGTTAATTGCACAACTTAAGGAACCAAGAGACATAGCACCCTAGGTTGGACTGCATTACCTAGGTTGACCTCTTTATATGGTGCAGCTGCAGAAGGCAGAATCATCCAAAGGTCGGAGGGTTTGGTAGGCCTGAGTGTAGGTTGAGAAAAGAATGTGCCAGATTCCTTCATCCAGGCACACTGAGCTCTCTTTCTCATTCCCGGGTACTGGGAGGTAGTGTTTCCCATGCCATGGTAAGCCACGCATCCCTCCTGGGCCCCTCAGTGGCTAGTGATTTACCTGTAGACAGGGTGCAAGTTTCCAGTAAGAATGACAAATCTCCCTTATCCTCGCTAAAGGCCCAGGTTTGGGGATGGAAGGCTTCAAAATAAATTGAATGGGGAACTTGATTCACTCATTAGTGGCCTTATGAATGCCATTTTCTAAGGTATTAATACCTCACTGGGCAGATGCTCCATCTTAGAGACTGGGGGTTTGACATTTTTCTGGGTGACACATGACAGGGAAGAAGGGTACTTCCGCACACCTTTGAATGTGTTTTCTTACTTTCCTCTTGGAAATAGAAAATAAAAAAGCAACACCCCACCCCCACCACACACACACTAACACATACACACTTGCTGAATATGTTCCTACCCCATACCTACCCTCTTCTCAACCTACTCCCACTTTCAACAGAACCCACATTTCAGAAGATTTAATATATTTGGAAGACTTTCATTCGCATTGTCATCTCTTTAAAGAAAAATGAGGACAGGTGGATTTAGGAAGCGCTTCCCTCTGCTCCAAATAGATACTTAAATATGAGTGATCGTTTAGAAAACTGGCACATGAGTGAAAGCCTTTCACTGCTGTTGCAGTCTTTTGGCCTCAAAGCTGCTGAGCCATTTAAATAATCGCATAACACACTCTTGGTGGGTGGCGAGGAGGAAAAGAAACCCTTACCATTTCTTCCCTTGCCAGTCCCACCGTTGACAAGCCAAATTGATCTTTTAAGAGACCAAATGAATGTTCTCTAAATATATGTACACACATGGCTGCCTGGAAACATATTCCTTCTACAGAATGATTGCCTGAAATTTGAAGGAGAGCACAGTAAAGACACCAGGTTGGAAGTGGGGTTGAAGGGCTAGGGGGTGGAGTGGAGGTAGAATTCTGTGTGTGCATGAGGCTTCATTTTTGTACCGCTGTCCTTTTGGGATTCAAGGTGTTCATCAGTATAATGAAGCGGGCCCATTGATTTATCATCTATTTGGTAATGTCATTGCATTTTTAGCTCCCTGTGTCTTTTTTGTCATTGGGTTACATTCAAGCACAGTAAGATCAACTTTAAAACCTCCTTACTCAACAGCTTTATTAGTTATAGCATTCCATGACCTTTCTCAACATTCTTAAAGAAAAAGATACAGTGTAATGTCGCTTTACTTTGCTTATTGTCCTTTGTTGGGGTGAACAAAGCATTTTCTACAGTGGCTATATCACATAATTATACAGCTTTCAATAGCAGTGTCTTGGCACATATCAAAGTTCAGAGGAGCCTTTAGAAAAAAAAAAAAGATGTTTTGTGGCAGCCTAGGGAGGGTCTCATCTTTCCTTCAGAAAATAGTTCAAGGCTCTTCTGTCAAGCTTCCCTACTTAGAGCTTTTTCTCCTCCTGCTTCATAAAGTTTAAAGGGGATTCAGTGGAGTTCTATGATCTATTTCCTTTGAAAGATTGTTCCTCGGCACAGAGAGGCCCTTTGACTTCAAGAGTTCACAGATTCATGTCTTTAGGTATCATATGTCTGACCTTATCAGTTACTCCATTTAATGTAGGAGAAAAAGTCTCAACTCTTTGTGTTTGTCTGTTTTGCCTCTGTGAAATGATTTGGTGAAAAGACCATCCTTTTTAACACACCACTGAGAGGCCGTTTCTGACTGTAACCTACCCTGTGGCTTTTCTCTCTTTAAAAAAAAAAAAAAAAAAATCGTCCTTGTGTTTTGTGTATGGATGAGTTCACAGTGAGAATAGAATTATACAAGGGCAGGCGCACACACAAAAAAATCTTTGCTTTCCTCCCTCACCTCCCGCACGCCCCCCCTAAATGATCTATTGGCTCTCTCGGCGGCTGTACCCCAACAGGCGAAGCCATTTAGCAAACACAGAGGTAGCGGCTGTGGTGCTGGGACAGTGGTGGGTTTTCCCTTGCTTCGACCTACCCCTAAGGCCTTCATAATTAATTGTCCTTCAGCGATGAGGAAAGTTCAGAAACAGTGTGTGGAGTGATGCCTATTGTCTGATATTCAGTTCTCCTTGCCTCGGTTCTTTTTCTTCATCCCACAAAGGGTTATCAATGGGAGAAAGAGAGCAAGTTCTCTTCTGAGAGCCGCTGGTGGTGGCTGTAGCTTTCAGTGGGATGTATCATTGTGTTCAGCCCATCCTGGATTAAATGTCTGAAGAAGTTCTAACAACCTTTTGAAAGACAGCCTGTTTATTTCGCCTAGATAAAACAAATTCATTTAGCAAACCAAAGCTTGTTCAAAGTTGGCGATCCCTTTTCACATGGCAGATAACATTTTACATCAAATTTCTTCATTTCCCCCCTCCCCCCAGGATGTTATTTAACTTGAACTGTTTGGTTCTTTGTCAGTCACAGGGCAGAAATTTTAATGACTATTCACTCATTGCTCTTAAACACATCAATATTAATTTACAACAATAATTTTTTTGCAGACATCCTTTTTGATGAAGCATAGAAGTTTAATACTTGAAAGTAGATAATTAGTTTTAAAATATTGTTTCTCCTTCAATGAGTGCCTTCAGCCAATCTTCAATTCTATCTTGTAAGATGATGTGAAACAAATGCATTTTGTCTCCCTGCACCCCCCAATTTTTGGCTGAGACACAAAATAAAGATGCAATGTGGAGATAGCTATTTGAGAAGGGTAGGAAAAAGAGAACCGTCTATTAATGATCATTATACTACTGTTCCTGTTAAATAGGGTGAAGCCAAGAAAAACAAATATAATCGTTCTTCCGAGGAGCAGTTGAACTAGCAAATCACAGAGGTTTAAAATAACTACATTGTAGTGTTCATGGCAACTTCAAGGCTGAAGGGAACCATATTTAAAGGCAATCTCTGTGTCTTTTGGAGGAAGCGACCAACAGGATGGCCAGAATCGATTCTGCCCCCTTTGCTCTTTGAAAACAATTTCACAACAGACCTTTTGGTATTTAAAGAGAACCCGTATATGGAAATTGACACAACTAATATAGTCATACCAAAAAGGGGGTCATAAAAAATTAAAGTTCTTCTTATGAATCTTTCATGAGAAGCAATGAAAAGGGACACTAGTGTAGCCAAGTTCTTTGTGCTACAAGCTCTTCTTCCGGGCTCTGAGCTATTGTTCTTTCAGCTCCTCAAACAGACTTTCACTTTCAAACTGACAAAAGTCACTTAAAAGCCAGACAGCTGTACTAACACACCCACCTTACTGAGCAAGAGCCACTGGCAGGTGACAAGGCCTGCTGAGAGACCTTGTTGAAAATGGGCAGGGGTGACTTTCTCATGCCTTAACGTTGCTTTTGCACTGACTTTGAGATGGCCCATTGACTGCTCATTTGTGTCCCCCCCCACCCCAAAATAGGCTCCCCGAGATATGTTGTGCATTTTCTTTGCAGTGTGCAACATTGACATCCGTGGTCGTATTTCTGCCTTACGCTGGTGTGGTTAGGTACGGTTCTTGGAAGTTTGCGCACTTCTAGCGGAAGACCGGGAGCTTGACTCCCAAAACTCCTGCTGCCTCTTTTCCTTTTGCCCCTCCATTCAGTTCAAATCTCACTTAAGCTTTTCAGATTTCTGTTGCCTGACTCGGGTGGGACAGAAAACACCCACCAAAGATGGGTGCAAACCTCACCTTCGGATTTAAGATCTAGGCAGAGATCGTTAGGTGGGTAGTCCTGCCTGCATCCCGACCCCCAGGGCAGCAGCCGTCGTGGGCCGTGGGAGGCCTCCCTGTGTGCGCATTACAGGCCTCCCCTCCCCTGTCACCTTGTGTACAGTCTGGTCTGTGACACTGATGGTGATTATGTCATTATTTTGCTCTGGGGGCCCTGGCACATCTGCAGATCCCAAGCACATCTTCTTTGTTGCGTTGGCAAATGTCCCACGCCGCAAATGCTTCATTAGCCCTGCTGCCGGCCTCCTTGCCAGACGCCTGTGCCCAAATCCCAGCTTCTTTTTGCTCCGTTCTTTTGTGTAGCTGATGATCATGTATTCATCTTCCTGGTTCTTCCCCATTTTCCTCGACTTCTGAACTCCAGATGTCCCAGTTTTCTTGCCCAAATCACTCCAAAGTCTACAATGAGAAACGAAGTGACTCTTTACCCTTGAATCCTTCCCCACTCCTGACCACCTTTCCTACTTTTTCCCCCCCAAATGAATAGTGACTTTGAATAGCTCCCCGCCATAAAGACTAACGTTTTCAAACTTGCAATTTGAAAAGACACCAAGTGATTGCTTCCAGTTTATGATGAGAGACAGTGTTAGAATGCGTTCGGCGTTATTAGATATTGCTTATTATCTGTGTGCCTTCCTCCTCCGTCCCCACCTCTGCCCCCCTCACTATTTTCTTGGCTCCTTTATTTGCATCTGTGTATTGCCACATTTTACCAATTTTCTGAAAGCACTTTGAAATGTGAGTACAGAAAATACTCTTCACGCCTCGCTGTGCATGTTACAGTCTTCTGAAGGTTCCTTTCTCTAAGTGAATCTTCATCTCCACTCTGCCCTCTCCCAAAACCACTGCCTCCTCCTTCTGCCCCAGCCCTCAACAATGACCTATTATATTAGATACTTAAAGTGATTAACACTTGGCTGTTTTGGAAACAGCTAAAACACTTCTCTCTCTAAAGTTTTATTCTACATATCTAACAGAGCCACAGCTTTTGTGAAGGTGTGCTGGTTTCTACATTAGCTGCAGTAAATTTTAGAGCTTAATATCTTGGGCTGTGATGGGTACTACATAATTGGTATGTTTAATTTCCCCTTAAATTTGAATTAATTGATCTGTATTAGCGTATTATGAGCAGCTTTTCCAATAGAGTTTGGCCAGTTTTTAAATTCTCTAACTACTGCAGCATAAAATGATTTAAATGCCTCCATCTTTGAGCAAACCATAAGATTTTAGTTTTCAGGTGTAGTTGAAGGAGTTAAGTGTATATTTTATGGAAATCATGGTCAGATCCCTGCTATGAACTGTAATTCGAAATTCAAGACAATGACTCTATTAAGGATTAAAGAAAACTTCCTCCGAGGAATGAGTTGCCACATTGTGCCAGATTGCTGAGATTTTCAAATACCTATCAAAGAGGGGCACAAGAATATGCATGTTACAAATATTAGGACCAATGTAGCCAACAAGGCGAGAAGAGAGGTGGTCAGATCAGATGGGCGGGCATTGTCAGCCCTGGGCAGGGAGCATATTGGGAGAGGGTGGTACCTGTCATTGAATCATTTTTCAAAAGGCTCAAGATGTATACAAAACATTCCTGAAGTCCCAGTTGCCCACCATGATGTTTTTATCACCCATGAGTTTACTTAAACCTTTTTTAAACTTGACCTCATTCTCAGAATATACCACTCCTTAAGATAATAATTCTCTAAGTGTATTACCTGCTGGGAAAATATTATCTTCTTTTTATGGCTCTAAAAGTGATTCCCCTAGAACTCCACAGGGATATCCCTTGTTATAATATCCTGGGATTTGTGAACAGGGTTGTATCCATATTCTCCATTTCCTTTCTGATTTTATAGACTTTGATCATTACTCCCTCTTAATCTTCATCTCTCCAGATTAAGGAGCTCTAATCCTTTTTAAAAGCCTAATCTCATACAGTAAGTGGGCTGCCCCGGATCATTTTAGCTGCCCTGCTGTAATGCGCTTCCAGCCTGACTGTGTTCTTCTAAGGGACAGTTACAGTTACTAACTTACAAGGCAGAATTCCAGGTGTGGGCAGTCACGCCACAGTTTGGTGATGGTGCCTCATGCACACCCAGTGGGACTTTTTTGATTACCCCAAAAGTTTATCCTCAAAAGTTGGAATTCTTGAGTTGGAGCTCAGTAGTGCTTATTGGTTAAAATGATCCTATGAGACCAGCTGATCAGACTCTTGGCAAGTACTCTGGCAAATATGATTGTGTCTATAGGACATACCCAGTCAAATAGAAAATAGGCAGATCCACCCTGCCCTCCAGATGTTTTCAGTGTTCTTGTAGATCAAGCATTGGGGTATTTAACGTCATGAGGAAATAGCCTTAGTCTTGAACTTGAGTCTATGATAATGACAACTCTGGGGGAAAGCTCCAGTTTCTGCTTTATTTGATACTATTCTCAGGCAGGCAATGAAATGTTCACCTGCAAGTAGTCAATATTTTATATAAAAGCATCCCCTTGAAATCTTACAAAGAAAATGCTTCGGGGAGTCTTTCCACTGTCAGTGGTCCTGGATCAATACCGATGTAGAACTTACAGCATGGACTCTCCAGCCAGGCCCTGGGATCAAATCCCAGCTCTGCTGCTTTGTAGCAGTGAAACCCTGGCAAGTATCTTACCCTGCCTGTACTTCAGTTTCCTTATCTGTAAAATAGGGTATGTAACAGTGCCTACTTCAAGAGTGCTGTGAGAATTAAATGAATCTACACAAGTGTATTAGCACAAAGTAAGTGCTGTATAAGCATTCACGTTTCTTCATTTGCAGAGCCAAGTAAATGTTACCTTATTGCTGTGACATCTGCAAGGCAACTATTGCACCATTTCCTGCTGACCCTAAATAGGAAAGTAAACAAACGGGCAATGAGGGAGCTCACATCAGAATTGGGACAAATATTCAATGTAATTCTGGTTTTCACAAGAGCAAGTGTTCCTGCTCTGAATGTGGCTGAAAAGGCGACACTAGCCTGGAACAGCTCTAGGACTCTGGGGTCATCTGTTCCAGATGAGAAGGACACGATGAGATGCCGGAGGTGCTGGCCTGGAGGGTCTGGCTCTGGCCACACCTGCCTCGTTGGGGTCTACTGTGCTCACCTTTTGAAAAATGTCAAGATTAAACTCAAGAGTTTCATTCTAGCTCTGAAATTTTGTGACTCTAGAATAGAGGGGCAGTTTCATTCTAGCTCTGAAATTTTGTGACTCTAGAATAGAGGGGCAGTTTCATTCTAGCTCTGAAATTTTGTGACTCTAGAGTAGAGGGGCATTCTGCATTCTCTAAATAAAGTCTCTTTTGAGTCTTGGTCATTATGCAAAGCTTTAAGCGGTGAGTATAGAGGCCCTTGGAATCCAGATGGCTTCCATGTGGGGCCCCTTCTACCCTGGTGACTCTGCTGCAGCTTAATTATCTCAGTCAAAATCTCCAGGGTGCCCATTTTCGTTTTCTCCCAAGGCCCTATTTGCAGATCTAAATCTCAACAATGCCCTTGGAGACATGGCAATTCCCTTACTGGGATTATAGAGACTAATTTTTCAAATTCGTAAACAATTTATTGACTGAATTGGCACTATCATTAGACTTGCTGCTCACTTTATTTGTTGCCTTGGCCAGGCTGGCCAAACAATAAGGAAATTTGTCAGTGAAACCCTCGTGCCATTGGGTTTTCTAGTAGGTAGTATGGACTTGAACAAACTAAGTGTCCCCACACGCGTTCCATGCAGGCCTCAACACAGACTATCAGCATTTATAATATGCATTAACCTCTACATAATGTACATCTCCTCTCTTTGAGAGAGGAATTGGCAGAATTTTTTTTTTATTCTTTTTTTTTAATTATTTTTTTGAGACACAGAGTCTTGCACTGTTGCTGAAGCTGGAGTACAGTGGTGTGATTGGTGTGATCTCAGCTCACCCCAATCTCCACCTCTTGGACTCCAGTGATTCTCCTGCCTCAGCCTCCCAAGTAGCTGGGATTACAGGTGTGCGTCACTATGCCCGGCCAGAATTGTCCATTTTAGATTATATAACTACCTTCCCTACTAAACCTGCTTGGTAGTGTTTGCAAAAGCAACGCCACTCTTTTCTTTAAATATTACCCAAATGATAGTAATCTAGATCATAAAAGTCTTTTCCTTTGGGATTGTTTTGTATGTGTGAGAGTTTGTGGTTGGGAGGTATTGAGTCCTCATACAAGCCATTTAGATACGTATTCTTCATATTTCTTATGGCTATTGCATCTAAGTTCTGTTTTTTTAAGGCTACTATAACATTGTAAATTAGAATATGATGCTAAAACTGACTTTTAGTAAAAGCTAATGTATTCCCTGAGAACAAGTAAATTCTTGGGCAGGGAAGGATGATTTGAGTAGAGGTGGAAACAGAGAAATGTCAGGAAGCTGAACGTATGTAGAAGAAGGTGAAAGGTCATGGTTTCAAGGCCACTGTGTTTCCTTTCATTTAAAGCATCCATTTTTAAAGATTTATCATTTCCAGTGACCTGAAGGCATACAAGATAATCTGTGTGTAGATACCTGAAACTGCCTTTCAACAGGGCCAATCCTAGGTATTGACAGCATCCTAGGTTGTCACACCCTAAACATTACTTCAAGTCCCATTAGGTAGGAGTCTTGTGGACTTCCAAAAGTCCATTCTGCAATCTGCCTGCCTTTCCAATCTATTTACCTGTCTTCAAAAAGGAATTCCAAAGCCATTCACAAGCTCTTAAGTAGCTTTTGAAATACAGCCCATCCTTAGTTTTCCAAAGGATGATTGCAGAGGAAAGACCAATAGAATTCCCTGGAAATTCAGAACAGAATTTCTCTGACAGAACAAAGATCTTGCAGTCAAAACCATGGGATGGGATTGAGGCCAATAATCCCCATCCTTTCCTAAAGCAACTCGGATATTATTTAGGGTGTCATAAGCTATTGCCAGCAGAGTGCCAGCATCCCCCACGAACTGGTGTTCTCTGAAGCACTGTCTGATTTCCTACCATGTGCATCACAAGCACTTTCTTTACTGTTTTCTATGAGCAATCCCATTCTCATCACAACCTGCCTGAACCCTACTTCCTAACAGCTTCTCCCTAGGCTCCTTACTCACATTGCTCCATCAATAGCAACAGAGGACACACAGACTGGTTTTAATATTAGCCTAAGCAAAGCTTAATTATGAAGGTAAAGCCGTGGCAGAAAACAATCACGTAATACATTCTCGAACGAAACAGGAGTAACTGTGGATTATCTGTGCCCCAGCTTCCCTTCATGCAATATTGGAGTGTTTGTGTTATGTTGTTTTTGGATGATGTCCCATACAAGAATGGCACCAAGCTTGGCCCTGCTTCTTTTACCACCTCACCCAGTAATTGTAGCAAAAGTTAAACTTCAAGGACTGTCAGCTTGTCTTGAACTCAGACACCAATGGCACCAAATTTACGGGGCTGACTTAAAGGGAAATTTGTTAACACTACAAAGTGACTGGTATATGATTGCAGGGCTTATTTTTCCATCTGAGTATTGAGCTGATTTATCAGATGTGTCATGAAGCAGGGATACATTCCTCTGTTTAGCACATTTAAATATGCACTGGCAGGAAAGCTCCCAATTACAGGTTCCTAATCTGAGCAGGGTAAGACTGAAGTCTTCCTGGTCCTTGACCACCACGTATGTGGTTTATTAAATCTATTCCCATAGACATGGGCAGCCTTAACTCCATCAGGGAAATGGTGTGGCATTGCAGGTCGAATTCAAGTGAATCAATCGAACTATCCTGCAAGAACTGGTGTGCTCACCCAGTGAGGCACCCAGGATCAGTGCAGAATGAAAGACAATTAGGCCTCTAGAAAAGCTGTTAACCCTAAAGTTTGGCTAAAAGCAGGGGCTGGCAAAGTATGGCATATGGGCAGAGCTGCCCCTCAATCTGTTTTTATGGCCCCAAGCTAAGAATGACTTAAGTTTTAAAACAGTTGTAAAAAAGAAGAAGAATAACCAACCTAGACCAAATACGGCCCACAGAGCCTATGTATTTATTATCTAGCCCTTTACTGACAAATTTTGCTGACCACTGGCTGAAGGTTTTTTCTCTTTTGTGGGACATGAACTCTCCGAGATTCCTTCTAGTTCTTAAGTTCCAAAATTCTGTGATTCCTCTTTTTTTTTTTTTTGAGATGGAGTCTCACTCTGTCGCCCAGGCTGGAGTGCAGTGGCGTGATCTCGGCTCACTGCAACCTCCGCCTCTTGGGTTCAAGCAATTCTCTGCCTCAGCCTCCTGAATAGCTGGGATTGCAGGTGCCCCCCACCATGCCCAGCTAATTTTTTTGTCTTTTTAGTAGAGACGGGGTTTCACCATCTTGGCAAGGTTGGTATTGAACTCCTGACCTCGTGATTCACCCGCCTCAGCCTCCCAAAGTGCTGGGATTACAGGCGTGAGCCACCGCGCCCGGCCAATTCTATGATTCTTTGATGGAATACTCTTGGTCCAGCTCTTACCTGAACAGCCTACCAGATGAGCAGTTTCTGCACAGTGCTTCCAGTTGTTTTTAAGATCTTAAGAGTTTCTGTGTAGTATCTCAGGGGGAGAGAAAGAGGTATTAGGTTTTAGTTTTTGATGCTTTTTCCTTGATTTTGTTTGCATATTTGTCTGTTTGTTTAAACTTGGAATCACTTTTTAAGACCTATGCAGAGTTTGGGAGAGAAGGAAAATTTACTTCATTACAACCAATAATGTGACAATTATTTTCTAACACGTATAACAACAAGACTTCCATGTGTGAGCAAATAAACTTGCCGCTTTAAGCATGTTCACTGACCAAATTTCAGCCTCACACAACAATTTTGACAGTCTCTCATAGACATTTGTCATTGTGCTCCTAGAAAGCTAGTACTATCTTTTACTGGGGCTATGGAAGAGATGGTTTTATTTACCTTGATCTCTACATGCAGAATTGCCAATGGAATACTTACAGAATTTCAAATGTATACACAATTGATTAAACGTAGAATAGAAGATATTAAGACTTTCTTTTCTATTACCTGAAAGTCACAACTATTCGAAATGCTCAACTCTAGCACATTGTTGATAATTGTATAATATTTTAACAACACCTATGTTATCAACATCATAATGTTGTAGAAATTTTATTGTGAATTTTGTATTTTCTAAACACTCACTCTTAAAAGACAAAGACTCAAATTCAGGTAGAAAAACAAAGAAGATACTTAGGGTGTATCTCTGCCCTTCATTCATGCTGTGGTCAGAGAAGTCTGTGTGAGGGGTCTGGCCAATAGCAGCCCCCCAGATCCCCACACTGCAGACCAAAAGTCAGTTCCTGTGATGCTTTTCCATGGAGGTCCCCTGTCCATTCAAGGTAGATCCTTAACCTCCCTCCTTGGCAGTTTCCATGTGACTCTTCATTCTTTTTATTACTTTTCCTCCGGGGGGCCATTTTCACCATGTCATATCTGTTTGCTATGAGCATTTATAAGGGCTGGTGTGGCATTGGAGGATGTCAAGTGGTCTGACTTGGAAGTGTACTGCCACGAGCTCCATGTAGGTGACAGGAGGAGAGACCTGCTTTCCCGTTGCCACCTTTTCGGATTATCCCTGCAACTCTTTCGGTCTGGCTGACCAAAACCTTGGAGCTATTGGGTGGCTCATCACTTCAGCTCCTTCCCTAGCCTTTTCCTGGGTTTGCTTCCCCCAACCCCCACACCCCCTCGCACATTAACATGACATTGCCTGGTGAGCACAGAACGAGAGCAGCTTCTACCAGCTGAAACCTCTGATCCCAAACTCACTAGAGAGTTTGGCTTCGGGATTTTGGCAAGAAGGCCGATTGCCCATCAGATCAGCATGAATAAAGATTTCTTTCTTCCCATTTTTTTAAAGTCAAGCATCAACCGAAACTGCTCCCAAAGCTCTGTCTCTCAAGACAATTTAACCCCTTTCACCTAAGTAAATTTTCTATTCTGAATGCATGATATTTTGTTTTATTCTTTTCCTGTGAGATGACCAAGAAATCTACTATATGTAAAATTTGAAAGCCAAATCAATTCTAAACCAGGCTTATCATTTTTAAAGTATGTTTATCCAGCTTTGTAGTAGGAACAAGCAGACTGTTTGAAGGCCACATACTTTTCAAACCCTGGTTGCAACACGTCTACCCCGTTTTGAAACTGTCTTTATCTAGCCGAGAAAACGAAAATCTATTTGACAAAGTGGCACTCTGGCCAGTTTATCTTGCAATATGGCTTTAGCTCACTGAGTCTATTGATTTCCTTAAATTAATGTTTACAGAATGCT
>NC_092125.1:74060677-74125677 GCF_043159975.1 Macaca nemestrina
ATTGGAAAGGGTGTGTGTGCACACACTTGCGTGTATTTGTATGCATGTGTATGAACATCCAGTTTGAATGACTCACAACTTGAGTGTGTGTATAACTTTCAGTGGTTTTGTGAGTCTTCTCCACTTGTTTGCTATTCGAGTTACCCATGACTGATCACTCAGTTTTCTTGTTACATTCCCATTGTTCCCCTGAAGCAACATTTTACCATTCTAATTAAAGCCTCACTCCGTTTAAAAACTCTTTTTGGTAATATTAACTCCATAAATGAGTATCCCCTAAGTTTACCAGTGAATTAAAAATCAAAGTGGCAAATATATGGATGTATAATTATATAAAGCAATATACTGTGTGCTAATTGTTAATGCAGCCTTTTGTTATTCACTACGGATATGTTAACAGAAGAATAGAGTAATGTACTCTATCTTGTTTTTAATCATGAATTCTTTTACTGATTTATTATTTATACCCCAACTACTTCCCAAAATAATTTTTGACAGCTCATAATAAAAGTAACCAAATGTGAGAGGAGCAATAAAATAAAGAAATATTATTAATCTTATGATAATAAAGAGGGTACAATAGTTATTTCTCAAAACAAAAATTAAGAATGGGCACTGCGGTTTTGCAGAAAAATGAACTTTCAGCCTCTTGACGCTGATGAAAAATGAAATGGGCTGTGTAACATAGGTACCATTATGTAATGAGAGAAACCTCTGAAGGCTAAAAGGCTGTTGGAATTGAAAGGACATTATTTGATAGTTTGCAAATAGAAGAACCAATATTCAGGAACTATTTTTCTGTATTTCTCCCGATCTCAGGAGAGTATTGTTTAGAAAGAATGTTTCAGCCTCTAGAGCTGGGGCATATTGTGAGGTGAATGGCAGTAGATGCATCTGTGATAATTTGGTGCAGAAAATAAAATGCACTGATGTAAGAATTCATGAAGTCAGGAAAACATCCTAAAAATCCTAAAGGTCATCACATTCACTCCTTATATTTGGGCAAAACTTTATCTGAATTTTTCCAAATGTAGGAAATCAACTCTGTTTACAGGGATATTGTCAAAATGAGGAAAATAGCAAGATTAAATGAATCTATGTATTGTTTTAGCATTACAAAATGTTCTTTTATAGGCAGGTGCTATATAAAATGCTATAGAAAATGATTATGGTAAACATCCATCTCTCTGTTAATAACTAGCAGTTTTTAGATACTTGACTCTCTAAGAATTTAAGATTTGAGACTGAAAACTAAGCTCGTGCCATTAAATATCAACCTGTGGCAATTAGCTTTGAATGATCTCACATAGTCCACTGAGAGTTTTCAAATATTGACAATTTAACTTTTTCAAAGCTAAAAAACAAGAATAGTGTTTTAAAATAGTGAAAGGCCAGCAGATAACATTTCTGGATAATGAGAGGATATACCGTTCCTGCTAAAGTGTCTTGCATGTAATACACACTCAATAAAATTTAAGTAGTAATAAGGTAGCTGTGACAAAATTATTTTTTATTAATTTCTTAAACATAAAAAACTCAATTTTTCATTACTTTCACCTGCAGTCTTCAGCTGTAAGAAACACAGATATTACAAACCTCTATATTTGGAAGAGCAGCGTGCTTTAAGTGCTCGGAGGAGATTCAAGAGCTCAAGTGGGAAATTGAGGCAAGGTGGATAGAATTTTTGATTAATCAATCCATTGTTTCAAAGGATTCTGTATTGGTCAGTTTTGGCTTGAATAAGTTCCTTTTGATCTTACAGTATAAAAATAAAATATAAAAATAATCATAAATATTTGAATTTGTTAATTCTGAAAATTCAGAAATTTGTGGAGAAAATCTATGCAACGGAAGACAAAGTATATAGTGACAAACATGCAGAACCAGTTTGTTCTCAAAATCAGAAGACTATAAATGTTATTTTTGATCCCGGGTCTTCTGTTCTATGCAAAACAGATACCTGAATTACTGTTTGAAAGGATAAACATGTCAGCAATCAGAGGTTAGTACCTAAGGCAATTGGAAAAATATTTGGAATGGAGAAAGCAAAATAGTCGTGCAGCACTACTGAAACTTGTAGTTCTTCTTTCTTCATTAAGTAATATGTACTCATATATAAATATGTTCCAATCTCATTTAAAAATATTCCTATTTTTCTCTTGTTGCATAGAATGCTCTTAAGGACGCAAGTAAAACTTTAAATTCTAAAATGCCCTAAGGATAAGATGTTTTTCATGCAATATTCATTTTAAAATTTCAGTAATCTTAAGGGCATACATACACTTAAATGATTCAGAAGTCCTATTCTAGAATTATCTTGATCAATTTATCAAATTTTATACCACATGTTTCCTTCCTCTTCTGTTACACGGTCTCAGAGTATTTTACTCTTATTACAGGTTGTGAGAATAAAAACAGGAAAACTGGTTTTGTTTTAGAATTCCTTCTACATATCCCTCCCCTTCATTCTGAATAGCACATGGTGTGGGGCTGGCAGAAGCCTCCCTAACTAGAACATTCGTTACCTTAGCCAAGACAGCAGCCAATGTTGAATCAGAGAGACAGCCAGCCAGCCTGCCTCTGACCAAGGCAAAAAAATGAGAATCACTTTTGGGATGTCCCTCTCTTACATTCACCTCTTGTTCCCACTCTCCCAGCCTCATACTCAGAGACTGGAACAACTGACAGGACAACCTGAGAGTCCCTCTCCAGGTCTCATGTGTCAGGGTTCATCTCTTACAGCAACTGCTTTCCAGCCTCACCCTGAACCAATGGAGATGGCGTAAATTTGAACTTGGATATTAAAATGCACTCCAAATATAAATCATTTCCAATTTCTCTCCTCGTCTTCTCCTCTGGGTAGGCTTTCCTGGTCCTCATGTTGAGGGGTCATGCCCTTCCTCTGGGCTTGCTCTCGTGGACAACTCAGCTCATTCACTCTAACTATGGTTTTACTGTGTGTGCTTCTTGCCAGACAGTAGAAATCTCAAGGGAAAAACAAGGAAAGCCATCCTTGCAACTTTCATATTCTTTTAGTCCCTGGTACACAGTAGGTACCCAGTAAATGTTTGCTTGAGTTTTTGTAGATTTACTTCAATCAAACTCTGCTTTTAATCAGTTCTTTGAGTAACAATTTTGGGGCACCTATTCTACATCAGACCCTTCGCCAGACACTGGTGATAGAAACATAGTTGAGACAGATCACTAGGTCTTGAGACGTTACAATTCAGAAGGGGATATTGATGATGCATTAGTAAACACAAACCAAAATTCTAAGGGAGCCACAAGAAGGCAAAACTTCACAGAGGCAGTGACACTTGAGCTGGGGCTTGATGAATGAGTAGAATTATGTCAGGCAACAAAAGAGGAAGAAGCATGTTCTGTTAGATCTAGATTTCGATTGACATCACATTGCCTTTCTGTCTTACTCCAGAAGAACCTCTGTTCCTTTGTAAATTACTGTGAGTATCTGAAAGATGGACGAAGGCTGCTGAGGGGAAAAGTAAAGCAGGACCCACGTAGTAAGATAATTGTCTTCATTGCCCTCTCCTCTGTTCACAGTGCAATTATAAATGTGAAAAAAAAACCAAGATGTAATGCAATCAGCAAATATAGCATGGCAATGGTACAGTCTTGTGTCACCTAATGACAGGAATACATTCTGAGAGATGCACCATTAGGCGATTTCATCGTTGTACAAACATCCTAGAATGTTCTTACACAAACTTCGATGGTACAGCCTACTACACACCTAGTTTGTGTGGTATAACCTGTTGTTCTTAGACTACAAACCTGTACAGCATGTTACTGTACTCAGTACTGTAGGCAACTGTAACATAATAAGTGTGTATCCAAACACAGAAAAGGTACTGTAAAAATATGATATCATAATCTTGTGGGTCCACCATCATATATGTGGCTCATCATTAACTGAAATATTGTGCAGCATATAACTGTACTTAAAATATCACCGTGTCATCAAACTAATGAACAAATGAAAAGTAAACCTACAGAATAAACTGTTCGAATTCCAAAGGTTTTATGCAGTAATGCCTCTTAGATTAGTGGTTAAAAACACAAATGTGGAATTTTAAACTACAAATTTGGGAAATGATCACACATTTTAAAATATATGACAACTAAATAGTAAAATCTAGAGTGAATTTAAGTTTGGTTTTTTTTTTTTTTTTTGGAGGTAGGGAAGTGATATTTAGAAAATGATTTCAATTTCATTAGTTGATCTAATTGCTTGCGTATGCCATATATGTTTGTCCTTAAAATTAGATATCCCATATTTCAGTCTTCTTTCCTGGGAAACCTTAAGAGAAACAGATTATCTAACTTTTTTTTGGGAATCCACATTTTTAAGAAAAAGTAGGTTAATTCATAGTTAACACAAGGCAGGATTTCGGTACGCAAAAGAGTACATCCGCATTTAAGCTGAGGTTTGAGGAAACTTGCCCTGCGTACCCACTCCAATTTCTACATGTATGTACTTTACAGAAAACAATTGCAAACATATGAGAGAGAAGGAACACTCATATAATCAGGAGTGATGGTTATCTCTGGTTTCAAGATATCAACATTTTCAGCTGCTAGGCAAGTGCCTTCATTTTATTAATCACAGGCTCTCAAGTCTAGCTTAATCTTAGGACATTTTTGCAAGCTGTGGACATGCCAGGTGCTTGGACTGCCAGCAGCACATTTAAAAAATAATGTGTTGTTTGTATTTATCTGGTTGCAAACAGTTAAACACTACACTGACCAAATTGGCTGGAACAAACATCTTTTATTAACACACGTTTAACAGGATTTAAAATATTCATAGGAAATGTGCATTATTATTATTTGGCATCAGGACACTAGATTTTTAAAAATGCATGGAACTGGATATTGGTGGCACACTGGCGTAAATGACAAATTATTTGAAAAAAAATCTATTAAAATTCTTGACATCCTGTTTCCTGTCCATGATAACTTCTCTGCGCCCACACACTTGCTTCTCCGGCTGTAGCTCATTGCCTGCCTAGATTTCTCTTTGTGGTTTCACCTGTGTCACAGGCTTGCTGAAAGTCACTGTCTTGAAATATCACACTAAAAATATTGCCATTGGTGACCCATTTTGGCACTGGAAAGCTATGAGACTGTGGCTGATGCAGAAAGGTGCCTGTTGATGGTATGGAATTTAAATATGGGCATGTGGTGACTTCTCTGTTTCATTCTTTAAGATGATATGTGAGATTTCTACATGGAAAATTGCACTCTAGGTCAGGCGCGGTGGCTCACATCTGTATTCCAGCACTTTGGGAGGCTCAGGTGGGCAGATCACCTGAGGTCAGGAGTTCCAGACCAGCCTGGCCAACACGGTGAAACCCGTCTCTAGTAAAAACATAAAAAAATTAGCAGGGCGTGGTAGTGGGCACCTGTAATCCCAGCTACTTGGGAGGCTGAGGCAGGAGAATTGCTTGAACCCAGGAGACAGAGGTTGCAGTGAGCTGACATGGTGCCACTGCACTCCAGCCTGGGCGATAGAGTGAAACTCCATCTCAAAAAATCAAAGAAAGAAAGAAAGAAAGAGAGAGAGAGAGAGAGAGAGAGAGACAGAGAAAGAAAGAAAGAAAGAAAGAGAGAGAGAGAGAGAAAGAAAGAAAGAAAGAAAGAAAGAAAGAAAGAAAGAAAGAAAGAAAGAAAGAAAGAAAGAGAAAGAAAGAAAGAAAGAGAGAGAAAGAGAGAGAAAAAGAAAACTGCATTTTGGTGAGCAGGGGGTGCTGGTCAGGATCATGTATGAAGCGTGATTCTGGCATGGACCTGTCAGTATGGGTGGTTTTATAAGCAACGCTTTGTAGCCTTGACAGAAAAACTGCTTGTGCCCAATGCCAATCACTCAGTCTTTGTCAACTCAATTGCACATCCTCTCAGAGACAGCATCCATCTCCACTGACATCTAAAATATACAGTACCCTGTCACCATGTCTCAGGGGTGAGTATGTACTGCTAACATAACCTGCAGGTACACATGGCCTCCTTCCAGTTCTTTGCTATGTATGTGACTTCACAGTGTACACACAAAGCAGAAGAAGGAAGGGTTCGTTCATTTTGAGGAACGGGTTTAAACAAAAATGATGGTTATGAGTTGGTACCTGCTATTTATTCAAGTGTTACTAATTCTTCCTTAAGGACAATGAAGGGTTAATAGCATTCACTTTGAACTCAAGCCCTAAATATCACAACCATAGTACGGTCTCTGTGTATGAAAATTCCAACCACTTACATGTATGGTCTGTAAGACTTGTTTTATAGTAAAATGAGACCAAAGATAAGTTTGCTCAACAAAGGAAGCTATGCTAATTGGTGTTTTACAATATGTTGGACTTTTGCTTATTTATGTGCTACCTCCCTGCCAATAGATGGCAGGTCATGGCCCTCATTCAGTAAAAATTGTGGGGAGATTACCACTGAGGAGGTTTGAGTGTTGCCCTTTCTCTAGGGGAATAAAAAGTGCTGTGCCAAAAAAAAAAAATTCTTTCTCCCTTCTTCCAAGCATTCTATTGAGACATCACCTCTGCAGTGGGTTGAATAATTATTTTTGGCTAATCTTTATTTAGTGCCATCAAGCATGCTGCTGTACATAAGAAGGAGATTACAAACCCATCTTCAGTTGTTTTAAATGTTTCTTCAGAAATCTATTTTGAGTGTGAATTCTTCAGTCCATAAATCTGGTGATCATGGCGTCCAGATTCCCCGGAGTGTATGTAATGTTCCTCCTAAAAGGTGGCGAATTAATGCTTTCTGAACTTTGGGTGCCGTTTATTGTACTGTGCTGATAATTTACTAAATGACACCCTTGAGAACAAAAATACTGCGAGTCCCCTTGCAAAGTAGCTAACGTTCTCCCAGGGAGTAATTACGAATTGGAAGAAATGGATTAAGTAATATACATTATTGCTCATAATGCTGGCTTTTTTTTTGTAAAAATAAAGTCAACTTTAAACAAGATAGATTGTACTGATTATATCTCATTTGATGTCTTATCTTCACTAAAACAATGCAATTAAAGGTATTATAGAAATAAAACAATATAATAAACAATTGATAATGTTGCAAATACCATATCCTTGTGTTAATATCTAGGCTTTTAAAAGTCACTTAACATTCTCATTGGATATAGAGCCAGCATGGCAATGGGCCAGCAGAGAACATCTCCTAAGAAGCCTGTGATTAAAAGACTTGACAAGATTAACTCAAAAAACCTAACTGTTCAAAGATACAATGTCCTTATTCACTCTGTGTAGCTTGATTTAATTTCCAACTTTTCTTTAAAAAACCCTCTACTTTCATATATATGCTTTTATAGAGGCAATTTGTATAAAACCAAATGTTATGGTCATGTATTTTTCTCAAATATAATCTAGCAAATATATGCAAAAATAACTTCCTAGTGAACCACTGTAAAATTCTCTTTATTGGTTGAATAAGGAAATCTCAATCCACCTTTTGTAATACACTGCTATCAGATTATGCTTCTCTATACTGAAGGTTGTCTTTGGGGTATGAGTAAAAGCAGGAAAATGAAACCTGTTTCCAGGAACAAGTATATGTAAGCAGCCTCATGAAGTAAGGTCCACATTTCATTTTCTTCTGCCTGCCAGAATTTCTCCGAAACAGAACATTCAGTCATAAAGCAGAAGATGACAACCTTTCTCTTGCAGGGCACCAAGATGTACCCTGAAGGACAGAATGGGGCCATATCATAATTTGTAGTGAATTACTTTGTCCTGTCTGTAGGCCTAACCCTCCAATCCTCCAAGACCACATTATTCTTCTTTCTGGAGAGACTGACCACCTTTGCCCCACTCTTGCCCTAAAAAAGATTATTGTCACTAAACGACCAGTAAATAAGGGAGGTTCATTTCTTTGCTTTGGAAAAAACTGAAGACATTTTAAACTCCCTAATGTAGAAGACATTTGGCTGTGTATTGTTCAGACCACTTACTGTCCTCTGCGGTCATGAATGGAATCCAAGAACTATGTGCACTGCCAAATCCATTGGAGGCAACCAACCGAAACATATACTCTGTGTACGGTTGGAGATCGCTCACTTCATAGCTTAACGATGCAGAAGGATTAGAAAATAACCTGTATGGGAAAGAAATGTCAATTAGGAAGTTTTCAACATTCAAAGAAATAAAAGCAAATAAATTTCTTACTACAAAAAATTTTAGAAGATGCCAACATACATTTAAGTACTGTAATTTTCTGCCATCAAATGAGATCTCTTTTAAAATAAATGGCCATTGACTGAGAGTTTGTAATCTTGTGTTTATATGAAATGTAAATGCTAGTAGTATTGAGACTGACTGCCATGTTGATTTGTACAGTAGGTGTTATAATTTGTTAGTGACAGTTCAAACATTATATTGTTAGTTTCATTGCTTTTTGTAATGCATGTGCTCATGAAAAGTTTCAGTGGGAAGAATTCTTACTTTAAAGGCCATATAAGTGAAAAATAGATAATTTTGCAAAGCAAATGATTATCCTCTAAGTAGTCTGGGTTTTTTTTTTTTAACTTTTAAAGGGTAACCTATATTTTTTGCAAATGAGAACCGACCTACTCTTCAAAAATGTTATGTCTATATTATGTAACCCAGCTGATAGATAAAATGGACAAAGTAGAATGCTTACTCTAGAAATTCATGGGTGGAGTCGCCAGACCTCATCTGGAGTTGGTATCTGGGAGAGCCAGGAGCGTTATTACGAGCTGGTGTAGACCAGACAACCTGAAGACTGGTTGGAGTGGCAGATGAAAGCCTGGGAGGCAGCACGCCATCTGGAGCTGTCGAAAAACACAGATGAATTAGAGCAGAGAAAACTGTGGAGAACATATGCTGGATGGAATCGAAATGCTCCATATACTGGAAAAACTGTTCCTCAGGATCAACAACAATGTTAAACATGGTCCATTTAATTTAACATTTTCATTCCTGAACTCCTGTATTTCCTTATTGTTCATTTCAACACAATTACATTAGTATTTCAGTCTTAAAAGCCGGCCCCCAAACAGCAAGACAAATGAATATGCAGCACATTCCCACCTGTACTTCTGTTTATCTAATTGAAAACATGGAGGGAATTTAGTGAAGCAAATATTAAAGTACCTTTTTGATTTAACTCTTTGTTCAACAGACCAAGCAATTGAACACTGAAGCAGTCCAAATCTCATATTCATCCCCCCCGATATCATCCATTGCTGCCTTAAATCACACCACTACACATGAACACAATGGCTTTATTTTCTTTCTTTCTTTCTTTCTTTTTTTTTTTTTTTTTTTTTTTTTTTTGAGGAAGGGAAGTCCCTTGCTAAAATTGTATTTTCCTGGAATGATAAATAAACATAAGTGGTTGAATATAGCATATTCCAGCCTTAATGCTCATCCATGAAAATATAAAAATT
Organism: Macaca nemestrina; assembly: GCF_043159975.1. Classification (NCBI taxonomy): domain Eukaryota; kingdom Metazoa; phylum Chordata; class Mammalia; order Primates; family Cercopithecidae; genus Macaca; species Macaca nemestrina. The sequence goes on from NC_092125.1 coordinate 74,070,129, forward strand.
AAACATTTTTCCCTATGTGTGTTATACAGTTATCCCTTCTCACAGTTATCACTTCTCCTGCCCTTATTCAATTTTGCAAGTTAGAGCACACATACCACTTTTTCTAGTCTAGTTGAGTCTCTAGCCAATCTGTTCTGACTTCAACATACCTGCTTGGTACAATTTACCAGGGAAATATATTTGAATGATTCTAGAAGCCCTAATAGGAATGTGTAAAACTAAAGCCTATTCTACTAAAAAAAATTGATAAGATGACACTGGTTATTTAATTAATTTTTTCCAACAGGTATACCTCAAATGAGCCTGTCATATCAGCATGTTCTAAATCAAATCAGTTTGTTCCAAAGCTATTCAGAAACCTGAAAGCAAATTCAGCAAAATGCTGTGCCTTTAGGAAAATGACCTAATGACTCTGAGCCTGTATTTTCTGATCTTTAAAGTAGGTATAATATTTTTCCTTTATAGAATTGTTGTGAAGTTCAGAGATCATATAAATAAAGCACCTGATTTTAGACCCTGATAATTACTAGCTGCTAAATATTATTACTATTATTACATTGGACTGACCTGCACTTTCTTAGCATAATTTAATTGCTAGTATAACATACTTTGTTGGGAACATTCTGATTATTCTAATATAGGTTCCTAATGACCACAAATTACCAGAGGCCATTGATGAAGAAGCAGAAGTGATCAAAATAATGAGAATAAATGAAATATCAGGGTCCATTTTCAACTTCATTTTATACATAACCTTGTGTAGTGTGTCAATTTTATGTACTCTCCAATTCAGAAGAAGCTGTCTGTGAACAATGAGGCTAATGAATGACCAGTGATGAAAATAGAAGAATTAGATTACATGTTTCATCCATCTGCTGTAATGGGTTTGAGTTCATTAATAATTCATTCATTTGTTCAATAAACATTTATTGAGGCTCCACTCTGTGCTAAGCAGTACTCTTCATGTGGAAGGAGAACAGCACTGAATAAAACAGATACGACTCTTGCCCCTAGGTAGCTTACATTCAAGTGGAGAGAGCAGGTGATAAACAAATAAGTATTGTGTACGCAATAATATCAGGTGGCCATAAGTGCTTTGCAGAAAAATAAAGCAGGGTAAGGAAAGAGAAGGTTAAAAGAATTGTGCAGTTTTAGTTACTAGGTAACAACTTCATTTCGATGGGAAGATTATAGGAAGAAAATGCAATTCAGTGATATTTGAACAGAGACCTCACTGACATGAGGGAGGCAGCCATCCAAATGTCTGGAGGAAGAGCAATCCAGCCAGAGAGAGCAGTACATTCAGAGGCAGTAAGGAGGAAAACATTCTGGTTGTGTTTAAGGAACAGTAGGAAGGTCACCGTGGCTAACATGACCTAAGGAGGAGAGAGAAAGGAAAAGTCTTCACAGGAGTTGTAGTCTTCATAGGAGTCATAGTCTTCACAGGAGTTGTAGGTCAGCATATATGTGATATTTAAAGGCTGAGATGGTGAAATAAACTAGAAGTGAGTGTTGATAGAATGAGTATAGAAGAAGTCTGAGAACTGAGCCCCGGAATCCACCAAAATGTTGAGGTCAGGAGGAAGCCTCTATAGCAAAGGATACTGAGAAGGAGTGGTCAGTGAGGTAGGAGGAAAACTGAGAAGGTATAGACTGGAAGCCAAGTAAAGAAAGAAGGCACATGAAAAAGGAAGGACATCACATGAAAAAGGAAGGACGTATCAGCTGTCCCAACTCGGCTGAGACTTTAAGGAAGAAGAAGACTGGGAGTTAAAACTTTGCATTTGGCCAAGTGCAGGTGTTTGATAACTGCAAAGCACAGATGCAGTGCAGTGCTGGGCACAGCAGTCTAAGCTAAGGTTGTGAAGAGAATGAGGGAGTAAAGAGCAGATACATTGAGCTTAGACAACACTTAGAGGGAATTTATTCTAAAAGGGATTAGAAAATGGAGCAGTAGCTAGTGAAGCTCATGATATCAAATGAAAGTTTTCTAAAGACTGGAAGATGTTGCAGCATATAAGCATGTTTATTGGAAGAATCCAGCATAGACTAGGGGAAATGATACTGTAGAAGAATGATTGCCAGAGCAAAGTCCTAGTGCAGGAAGAGAGAGGTGAGTCAGTGCACAGCTGAATCAACTGAGAGTCAGTGCACACTGGCTACCAAACAGAGCAGGGATAGTTCTCACATTGTGCAAAAGTGAATGGACAGATGAAGATGTAGAACAGTGAGTAGATGCAGTGACAGAATAATAGCAAAGATCTCCTTTGATGATGCCCAGTTTCTCAGTGAGCAAAATAAAAGCAAAGGCTCAGTGACAAAGTGTGTGGATGAAATAGACGCTTGAAGAGAGAGGAAATGATATGAAATAATTCTCTCAATCTGTAAAAGTGTAGCATGACTAGAAAGTGCAATAAGATTGCTGCCAAGGGCCAGCTATCCATTCTTAAGTTCACATTTTTGGTTTGAAGGACATTCATTGCTAAAGGCTTTTTAATTGATATTTTATCTATGAACACAAATGGTTTTAAACAATCATAATTTCTTATTTGATTTATATACTTTGATTTATAATAAGTGCACACATAGAAAAAAGAACATTGTGAAAACACAGGCAAAAAGTAAAGTGCAAATTGCATGCAATGTATCACATATAAAACCATGTCTCTTATTTGATTATTTTTGTCTAATTTTTCTACATCAAGGAGTATAATGTAATTGAAAATCCAAATTCTGAATTTCAAGTCATTAGCCCCCCAAAAAACAGTTTTTAATATGCACAAAAATCCCTTATGTGTTAAAAAACTGCATTGCCTTTCTATGAAGAAAGTAGGAAGAACTGCCCCAAAGTAGGTTTCATAATAATAATAAAGTGTCATGAATTCTCTTCTGAGTAATAATAAAACAATATGCTCCATTAAATTGGTACACTTTGAATTATTAAATTGTGAAATATTTCCAAAAAGAATGGTCATCTTAAATTATTTATATATAACCACTTATTCTGTATGCTTCCAGTAACACTGAATTCTGGAAACCTTCCTTTCCCCTCTGTTTAACCCCTTTTATCCTAGATTTAATCCTTAGAGGCTCCTTAGCACCAAAGCAATAACGGGGAGCCAGCCATAATTCCGCTGCTGGTTTCTTAACAGAAGAGCCCTGTATCCATCAGCTTGATATATTGTCTCCAAGATGCTCTGTTGCTCAAAAAGCTTCTTTCAAGTTTAATATGACCCTCACGGGGCAAACACTCCAAGACAACCGCCTGAATCAACACATCTTGTCCAGTAAATACTAATTCTACACAGCGACTAGATAAAACAGCTACCTCAATCTATAAATTCAAAGGAAGTGGGTTTTTAATAAAATTTCAAATTTAACCTGCTTCAGAAGACCAAATTCATACAAAACATTAAGCAATAAATTAAATCACAGATTGGAATAACGAGATGGTGTAATCTCTTGAATGTATAATTTTATTACACTTTAAAATGATATACACCACTAGACTCTTATCTATATGAAAAATGAAAGAAAACAAAAAACCAAATAGACAATGACAGAGACATGTCCTAAACTCCTCTAAGAAAACAAAACAAAATAAAACAAACAAAAAAGCAAATATAAAATGATTTATTTACACATGTCCTAAACCTTTGCTCCCTACAGATTTATAAAACTCTGGGGGTGAGCTCTCAAAGGCAAAAACAGAGGCTTTACAAATGTAGTTGGTGACTACCAAGTCTGTGGGGACAAGAAGAAGAATATTTTAGGGAGAAAATGAATTCACTGTGCTTTCCAATATGCACTAAATTGTTTCTCAGGACATCCCACCAACATGTTACTTTTGTGGTGTGTTTTTTTTGCCTGTGTGTGTGCATTTCAAAATAGTGAAATAAAATGCTGTATTAAAATATCAAATAAGCCTGTAATACTTTGTATCAAACTTAATTCTATAATACAAGACATTGAATACCACTCTGCACAAGGTTCTTGTTAGAGGCAGGGAAAGGGCAGAATAGGTAGAAGGAGGAATAAAATAATCTACTTCATGTTTAACAGATTAGACCTGACTCAAATAACTATATCACCAAAAAAAGAGTACTCTGAACAAAAGAGGTATAAATGCTACGGGGCACTCGGAAGTAGAAACTCACTTTCAGGGGTACATTGGGCCTTGTCTTTCAGAGATCCCTGGCTTGCAGAGGCACTGCCTTGGGGGTGCTATCAGTTGTTCATCCAGGTTAATGATGTTCTCAGCCTCATTCCAGGGCCTAGGGCTCCCACCAACTCTTTCTGTGCTCATTCCATTTAGATGTGGTGCTTCTTGCTGAATTCACTACGAATCTGACTCTAGCCTACCCCGAATTACCTCCTCACTTCAGGGATTACATTTTTGGCATTCTCATTTAGGCTTCTCTGTTAACATTAGAGAAACAGTGGCCTTTTACCTATATGCTGCATTACTGAATAGCCTGGCACATATTCAAAATCCTTGGATTACACATTTCTTCATCATTTTCTGAAATAGCTATGTATGAGCAAGGGTTTTAAATTCTACTTTCCAGAATGGAAAATTAAAGTTCAGACACATATATTGAGTCATTGAGTCATGAACAAATTGAAAACAGAAGGCAAGACTCAATTTCCAGTCACTAAACCATATGTCATTTAAAAAGATATTAATTATGAGGAATATGCAGATGTGCTAACAAATGGACAGTCAACCTTGAACACAAGGATGCACAAACAGAGCAGCATTAAATAGTAACAAGTAGGTTAAAATAGATTTCATATTCACAAAACAGTCTTTCATCAGAGCGAACTTTTTGAAAGCATACTATGTACAAGGTTATTTAACATAATTATTTAGAATCCTCAGAATTACACTCCAAAATTGTAGAGTTTTCTCTTTGTAGGATAGACGGAGAAGGTGAGGCTCAGAGAGAAGTTAAATATTTTATTTCAAATCACAGAACTGATATAACTGGCACACTGAGGATTCTAACATGGGCCGTTTTAAGTTCAAAGGCGGTGTGCTCTTAATTTTACATCATGAAACAGCCTGCTATAGTAAATGATTTATAATATAGACTACCTATTAAATGTATTAAATAAATATAAAAGCAAACCATTTACATTATTAAATAAATAAGTTTCAATAAATGTTGGATTTATTTTCTGTCCAGGTCATATTCTTAAACAGTACCTCCTCGGTCTTATTTCTTTATCATAGCAGGGATTCCCATCATTCCACAAGGTACCACACATAGAACTACTAGCATGAATTTGGAACATCTCCAGAATTAGTCAACATCTACAGAAATTCAATGAAACGTAAAATGGAGAGGTCTTCATGTTAGTGAGAGAAAAAGTATATTTTAAAAATTGTGTTTTCGTAGGTATGTCATGGATCTGATATTTGACCATAGAATATTAAAAAATAAAACAACAGAATCTTAAAATCAAAAGGCAGAAAGCTTAAAAGTCACCAACTTTATCTTCTCATCAAATAAGGAATCCTTGCCTAGAACATCCCAGAAGGTGACCCCAGGCCTCTGCATGTTCCTTGCCAGTGACATGGAAATAGTCGCTTTGCAAGTTGTCCCATCACATTATTGAATAGTCTTTATCATTGGAAAGTTCTTTCTAATGTAGAACAAAGAATTGTATCGGTTCTACAAAACTTAGGGCAAATATAACCTTTTGTTCACATTGAGACCTTCTGAGTGAAATGGGGCACTCGAAGTGATTAATAGGAGTGAACCAAGTTGCAGCAGGCATAAACTGGGACTATTTTGGGCAAAAGGGGCATATGGTTGGTCATGCTAACAGCACCGAACTCCTTAGGACCTTACCTCTAATCTCTAATACCTGGACTAGAACCTCAGGTATTTTTAAGCATTTGTCCTCCTCTCCACTAAATTTCCCCATTTCAGTGTAAACATCCTGTTCTCTCCAACTAGTTTCCATGTAGTATGTTTTCTCAACCATTTTCTACCCTGGTTAACTGATTTGGATGTGTTCCAGTTTGAGAATGTCTTTTGAACTTACACTCCTTGTGTATTGTGACCACAGCCTGCCACAGGAAGACACTGACTTTCCTTTCTTCAAGTGCTGCTGCTGAAACTTCACTGAGTATCTTAATTTTGGCCTGCTTAATACTGGAGTTCATCAAGTTCATTTGTATCAGCTATGTAGCTGACTCAAAATGGTCATATAGATAGCTAAAGATACCAGATTAATTATTTTCTAATGTATACATAGTCTTAAAGGAATATTAAAGGAGCAGAGTAATTAAAGACATGCCATAATGCCCAACACAGTGCTCTATCTATGAAAGAGCCTATAAAAACTGGATGAAAGGATGATCAATGGTTAGAAAAATGGATGAGTTGATGGGGGAAAGATCTGCAGAAAAAACTCTTTCTCTAATTAACCTAACAATTGTTAGGATCGAGAACATATTTTCTATTTACAAATAAATTGCAATAAAATATGAAAAATATTTTTAACATAAATGAGATTAATTGCTTGGAGGTATTATGAAACTAAATCTGCAATATTACTTTAGAGTACATTCATTTGATCATTCGTTTCTCTCAATGTTCTTATTTCACAGATATAAAAACTGAGGTTAGAAAAGGCTAAGCAACATGTCACAACGAATGATAGATAGAAACCTGTGGTTTCATATACGTCCCTTTTGTTTTCACGACCATCGTTCATCTCTCAAAACCTCGTTGAATTTTAAATTTTAAATTTAAGTCTAATTATTGCTTTGTCCCATGATAAACCAAGGTAATGGTAACATAAACCATTTGAGAGCAGATATGCTTTTTATTTATCTTTGTAAACTTCAGAGCACTTAACAAATTTTGAGAGTTTAGTATTGGTCATTAAATACTTGTTAAACAAATGATAAAATTTAGTTCTTGGAGAACTAAAGAGAGCTCTTTTAAAAGTACTATCAAGTACTATCTGCATTTTCCTAACTACAAATATGTTTATGATATAAACTTTGAAGGTTATAAAACAAATGAAGAAAACAATCATCCATAATTACACTACCTAGAGATAGCCGCCGTTAAATTATTATAGATAATCTTTCCTGTCTTTTATTCTATACAAATAGATGTGCACATAATTAAGAAAAACATTAAGATGAATACTTACATATTATTTAGTAAACTTTATTTGCTTTACCATATATGCCAGTAAGTATTTTTGGTAGCATGACTTTTCAAATAATTGCACGTACTATTTTTATAGATGCAGAACATTCACTTAACAAAGATGACATTGATGGATACTGAATGATGCATCTTTAGGGATACTCTTTAGAGTTATTGGGTAAACATGAATGAATGCTCTACCATTTCAGATATTAGTTGACTAATTGTTTTCCAGAAAGTTGAATTTATACTACCATTACTAAGGTATGAGTGGTCTGTTTCCCAGTATCCTCATCAAAATGAGTATTTTAAATAATGCCTATATATATATATATACACACACACACATATGCCTACCATCTTTACTACCATCTTTACTACACACATATATACACACATATATATAATAATACAAGTATATAATTAAATATATTATATATCTACATGTCATGTAATTTGTATATAGTATAATTACATATGATGGATATAAAGTGTGTGTGTGTATATATATATATAAAATAATTCATTAAGTCAGTAGTTATTTAAAAAATCATCTATTTTATGCCTAGCACTATTCCATAACCTGGGAATATCGTAATGAACAAATTAAAATGGTTTTTATTAAGAGGAGTGAGATGAAAGACAAAAAAAAAGATAGAGGCGAAACTATAGAGACAATAAAAAGAGATCAGAGATTGCCAGGGGTTGGGGGAGGGATGTATGAATGAATAGATGGAACATGGAGGCTTTTCAGAGCAGTGAAGCCACTTTGTATGACACTATAATGGTAGGTACATGCCATTATATATTAGCCTAAAGCCATAGAATGTACAACACCAAGAGTGAACCTTAGTGTATACTATGGACTTTGGGTGATAAAAACAAGTCAGTGTAGGTCCACTCTGTGGAAGAGGATGATAATGGGTAAGGGTTATCATGGAGGCAAGGATATAGGGGAACTCTGCACCTTCTGCCCAAGGTTGCTGTGAACCTAAAGCTGCTCTTAAAAATAAAGTCTATTAACACTTAACGAGAGGGAAAAAAAGCATTTCTAATATAAGGGCATTGAGAGTGATGAGGGAGGGAGTGGAGCAAAGTTAGCATGTTAGATGCAATAGGCAGGGAAGGCCTCTCTGATGAGGTTTTATCTGAGCTGAGATTTGGAAATCACTGGGACAAGCACAAATGAAGCAGACCCAAGGCAGAAGCCTGTTTGACATGTGTCTGGAAGGTATTGTTCATAGAGGATTTGGTGATGGAACAGATGTAGGGATGCAGAGAATGAAAGAAGGATGCTTGACTCCGAAGCTTCTGGTCTGAGAAACTAACTGAAAGACAATATCATTTTCTGAGATGGGTCTAATAGGGGAGGGACACTTGGTGGAGGAAGAAAAAAAAATTGTTGGTTCTGGATTGCCTAAGATATTTTTAGAAGGTCATTGTCTACACGGGACGAGAGTTCATGTGTTTAAGTCTGGGCATATACATAAGGAAGGTATCAGTCTATAGACAGCACTGAAAACCAAAAGACTATGATTGAAATATTTACAATATGCTTATTGGCTATTTACCATTTCCTAATTTCTAAAATGCTTGTTCATGTATTGTTTCCAACTAAAACTTTTTTTACCTTTGATAAGCTTTTTATTACTTTATATAATCCTGAACATTTCACATTTTTTCACTATCATTTACGTTCAATTAGCACTTGTTACATTTTTAAAATAATTGGCTGATTAGCAGCTAATTAATGTCTTTACTGTAATGTCTCTATTTAGAGTTTATTTTGATTAAATCACAGAAGAGGCAGATCTGTGTATTGGTTAAGAGCCAGCTTATCTGGGTTCAAATCCTGATTGTGCTAATTACTGAGCAAGTACCAAAATCTCTATGTGCCTCAGTTTCTTCACAATGAAAGAAAGACTAAGATGGTACATATTTCACAGAGTATGGTTGGGAGGATTACATAAGTTAACGTATCAAGTGGTTACACAATATAATATATACATGATATAATCAAGTACATATCATAAGTACATGTAAGTGTTTGCTATTGTCATGATCTTTATCTTACCCCCAATGTCTGTCGCATGATCCTGTCATATCTTTACTCACACGATAACTACAATCATGCTTTACTCATTTATTACATTGATCAAAGTATCTTCTTAAGTATCACTAAGTCATTTAATATATCCCAAAAAACATGTTGCTGGGTGATACTGTAATGACTAGAGAGACATAGTAGTTGTACATTTTTATGTAATGGCAAAAAAAAAAAAAAGGGACATAACATTTTGGGGTCAGCATCACAAGCATTAATATCTTGTAGACAATCTAGCTCAGTTTATAACTATTTAGTTGCTAACATCGTCCAAATGATTACTTTATGATTCTCTTCATGCCATAGTAAAGATGGTAGGCATGATAGGAATTAAATGTTTTGAGAACTTTATTTGTTCATGGTTCATTTTAAGTTACTTGAAAATAAGCACCATACATTAAGATTTATTGTTTCTCTCTGAAATTTTCTTCCCCATCCTTGATGACTTCATAATTGAGATGGCTCTAGATACATTATTTGTAATAATAATATTTATGAAATAACAACGTCCGATCCTATATTTCATAATCACTTAAAAAATTCACAAGGTTTAGTAAAAGTATGTTCTGCTTATACCCAATACACAGCTTAAATTACCCAGTCATCTTAGTTTTAATCACTTGAGAATTTTTTCTTAATTTTTTATTTTTTTTAATTTCATGGCATATAGGAGGTATATTTATGGGGCACATGAGATGTTTTGATGCAGGCATGTAATGTGAAACAAGCACCTCATGGAGAATGGGGCATCCATCCCCTCAAGCATTTATTCTTTGAGTTACAAACAATCTAATTACATTTTTTAAGTTATTTAAAACTATACAGTTAAGTTATTATTGCCTACAGGCACCCTATTGTGCTATCAAATAGTAGGTCTTATTCATTCATTCTATTTTTTTAACCCGTTAAGCATCCCCTCCATTCCCTAAACCTCCACTATTCTTCCTAGCCTCTGGTAACCATCCTTCTACTCTCTAAATCCATGAGTTCAATTGCTTTGATTTTTAAATCCCACAGGTAAGTGAGAATATGCAACATTTGTCTTTCTGTGCCAGGCTTATTTCACCTAATGTAATAATCTCCAGTTCCATCCAAGTTGTTGCAAATGACTGGATCTCATTCTTTTTATGGCTGAATAGTACTCCATTGTATATATGTACCACATTTTGTTTATCTATCCATCTGATGATGGATACTTAGGTTGCTTCCAAATCTTAGCTATTGTAAACAATGCTGAAACAAACATAGGAATGAAGCTATTTCTTCAATATACTGATTTTCTTTCTTTTGGGTATATACCCTGCAATGGGATTGCTGAGTCATATGGTAGCTCAATTTTTAGTGTTTTGAGGAACCTCTATATGGTTCTCCATAGTGGTTGTACTAATTTACCTTCCTACCAGCAGGGTACAAGGGTTCTCTTTCTCCACATCCTTGTCAGCATTTATTTATTGCCTGTTGTTTTTGGACATAAGCCATTTTAACTGGGGTGAGATGAAATCTCATTATAGGTTTGATTTGCATTTCTCTAATAATCGATGATGCTGAGCACCTTTTCATATGACTGTCATTTGTATGTCTTCTTTTGAAAAATGTCTATTCAAATATTTTGCCTATTTTTTGGATTATTAGGTTTTTTCCTATAGAGTTGTTTGAGCTCCTTATATATTCTGGTGATTAATCCCTTGTCAGAGGGATAGTTCGCAAATATTTTCTTCCATTCTGTGGGGTGCTCCTTCACTTCATTGATTGCATCCTTTGCTGTACAGAAGATTTTTAACTTATGTGACTCCATTTGCCCATGTTTACACTGGTTGTCTGTGCTTGTGGGATATTGCTCAAGAAATCTTTGCCCAGACCTATGTCCTGTAGATTTTCCCCAATGTTTTCTTGTAGTAGCTTGATAGTTTGAAGTCTTTGACTTAAGTTTTTAATCCATTTTGATTCTATTTTTGCATATGGTGAGAGATAGGGGTCTAATTTTATTCTTTTTAAAAACATATATTTCTAAGAATGTTGTGGGTATGTAGTGTGTATTTTATATATATATATATATACACACACACACACACATACATGAAGTACATCCGATATTTTCATACAAATGTGCAATGTGAAACAGTCACATGATGGAGAATGGGTTATCCATCCCCTCAAGCATTTATCCTTTGAGTTACAAACGATTCAATTACTTTTTTAAAAATTTTTATTTTAGGTTCAGGGGTACATGTGCAGGTTTGTTACACAGGTAAACTCAAGTCATGGGGGTTTGGTGTACAGATTATTTCATCACCCAGGTAATAAACTTAGTACCCAATGGTTATTTTTTCTGCTCCTCTCCGTCTTCTAACCCTTCCCCTTCACCCTCAAGTAGGCCCTGTGTCTGTTTTTCCCTTCTCTGTGTTCATGAGTTCTCATGTAGCTCCCACCTTTTGAATGCATCTGCATTTTTCTCATTTGGCCTTGCAAGTATCAATGATGTGAGTATTGCATGCCTCCTACAGTTCTTTGTGATTGTGTTAAGTGCCAGGCTGGGATTCAAACATGAGAATTTGGATTCAAAACCTCATCCTCTTTCCTGTTTACTACGTAATCTCCAAGCTATAAATATGGAAATATAGAAAGATTAAACATTTGTGATAAAACTGTGCTGTCATTTTTATATTCCCTGAAAACCAGATCTACCCATCCTCTTTTCCTCCCTTGCCAGGCATTGTGCCAGGTGATGGGTGCATAATGAAGAACAAACTAGCCAGAGTCACACCATTATGGGCATGAGAATATTGTCAAGTGGAGCAAGACTGATATCAAACAAATAGAAAGCAATATGTAGTTAAAATGTTCACAAAGTGCTATGAAGGGGAAGAGTGTACTATAAGTGGTATCATTAAAGGGGGCTGACTTAATTTTGGTTGAAAGAAAAAAGTCTTTCTAAGGAAGTGGTATTTAAGTTTGGACCTGTGAAATGACTAAGATTTTGCTGCCCTATTATGGGCCGAAAGCTCTATGGTGATCTCAGTTTTTAAGGAATTCAAAGCAGGGCAGCAAGGGTGGGAGGCACTGGTCTTGTAGCCCAGATAAGGAGTCTGAATTGTGTATTAAGGAGGTGAGGAATCACTGATTCCATCAATATTTTAAGCAAAGAAACTACAATTGTTGCTTAGTTTGAAAATACTGAGGCACAGATGATGGTGGCTACTCTCTGGTAAATGGACTGGACTGGATACTGAAAAGGAATGAATGGATTATCATCTTATTGATATACCTTGATTGGAGTTTTCTTTTTCCATAAAAGTTGAGTGCAGAGTATGAAAAACAATCCAATTACTAAGTATTTCTGGCTACTTGATTTCATTACTCTCACTTCTGGGAGCTCATTCTTACATGGATCAATAAAGAATCTGCATTCATGTTATTAAAATACCAGAAAGAGATGGGGAAAATATAGATAACCTTTATAATTTATTAACCTGCCTAATTATCAAAATATTTTTAAAAACATTTAGAACAAAATGCAAGAAAACAGAGCTGAATAATGAAGGAAAAAGATCAGTGAATTGTATCACAAAACCTTTACTAAGGTAAGCCATTGTCAAGCAACAGACTTTTTTTTTTTTCCAGAGACAGAGTCTTACTCTGTCACCCAGGCTGGAGTGCAGTGGCGCAATTTCTGCTCACTGCAACCGCTGCCTCAGCCTCCTGAGTAGCAACAGACCTCTTTTTCTGAGATTCGCAGGAGCCAAAAGGCAAAACAGAAAAGAAATGTCATGAGTTACCAATCAATACATTTTCTTAAAGTTATTTTTTGTTGTTTTTCCAAGAAGTTTTCATTTTGTGGGAATGAATTTGGTCTAAAATGGACTCTTCTTCTTTAATAAAACAATTTGCATTTGTGTAAAACAAGAAAATCACAGTAAATCCATTAGCTTTTCTGATTTTTAAAAATAACTACATACAATAATCCCACCATATAAAGAACATACAATTTTGTACTTAAAACTAACATCCAACTTTAACAACATTGACATAGTTGTCTTACATCATTATTTATAAACACATTTAAATTTACTGTCCTCGTTTTTTTTAAGAGCAACCCCTTCTCCCCCTAGAAGGTGAAGCCAAGCTCTAACTACCTTGATCTAGCCAATATCTCCTTAGGGAATTCCTAAGTAGCCAGCTGGAACATGCAGTAAGGGCAATTATGAACATCACCACAATGGTGGCCAGGGCCTTCAGTTCCATCAGGGAATGCACTCCACCTGCTCCCAAAGTCTGCTTTGCACAGGACCTAGGGTTACGTCTGGTAGCTAGAAAGAGCTCAGCAACTGCTTTGGTTGAATGAAGTTTGAACAAAGTTCAAAGTTTTGGTATAGAGTCTTTATGCTAATTGAGTTGTTTATTAAACAACTCAACAACTTTAATGAATGACTTTGGTTAATTGCCCCTTGAACAATGCTAACATCTTGATATTCATTTGTAAACATAAGCACACTACAATGTCAGAGTTAATGCTGGGGAGGTATTGTACACCAGGCAATGGACTAAATGTTTTGTATGTATCATAATACTGAATCCTCCTAATAGTCCTAGGTGTGAAGTAGGTGGGTCACGGAATCTGAAACTTCATAAGATAAATGACTTGCACAAGACCACATAGGTAATAAGGGGATTGTGCTGCTGTTTCAATCCAACAACTGTCTCCAAAGTTCAAGTTCCTGTTATTTTAAACAATGTTGTTTAAAAGGAGCCAAACCAGACCTTTGCCCTTCCTCACAGACATAAAACGTAGCTAGCCTCCTTTCCCTACCTCTTTCCCATCCAACACACAGGAACCTAAAGAACTAACTTGGAGAGTGGATACTGTTTTGAAGAATGGTAAAAATCTAACAGTTCAGAGTTTTGAAAGAAAGCAAGATATTTTTGAGGTTTTAAACAAATGCGTTGTTTCAATTTTTAGGAGGATTTTTTGGAGTAGAGGTTTGAAGAAATCGTGTCTGTCTTTCTCAGTCTATTACTATCTCTTTCTCTCTGTTTAGTAATTTTTTTCTCTTTTATGTGTCAAGGCACCCTTGGCTCTGAGAAAGGAGTCTAGAGAAAAATAGAGAAACGAGATATATAACAAGAGCTATAGGTTTTACACATCCAACCTAAATAAATGATATTTCTTAAGGTTGTCACTAGTGTAGTAGAAGAGTATTTAGGTCAAACTCTGACTGGGAAAGAAACATGTGCAAAAATAAAAAAAAATTTAAAAATCATCATTTCTTATATTAGTGACAAAATAAAATATTTTAAAGTACATTAGCAAATAAAACCTGAAGGTGGTACAACATTTATCTTGGTCTTTCACAGACATATTTAGGATTATTGTTCTGAAGGAACTGAAAACTTCTCCAACATTTCACGGAGAAATGGTAAGAATACATCAGTCAAATTGGTGCAAATATTTGTCAAAAATTATATAAAACCCAATGGGCAGATTTCACCTAGCTCCAGTAATTATTCTTCATGAAATAAAAAATGGTTCTGGTGTTCACTAAGAATGCTTTAATTAGAATGGAAAAGAAGCAAGGATATCCCCAGTTACACTATATAATAGGAGTAATATAGAAAGGGGGGCAGAGGTGGGTCAAGGGCACCAGAATAAAAAGACACCACTGAATACTAATTGCTATTGACCATTTTGAGAAATAAAAGATTCCACTTCACATTAGCATCCATAGGACCAAGGTAACACACCTCCACCTCCACCTCTCTTTGTGGTTTAAGATTAAAGAGTTGCTTAAAATTGCTCTGCAAGACAATTTCAGTGAATTTGTTAACCAAGAAACATGAGACAGACTGAAGTCATCCTCTGTTAATTTTGAAATACCCCAAAGCTATGAATGATGTAGCTCACTGTGCTCGGAGAAAAACAGCGATTTTGAATTTCATTAGATACATTATTTGTTCAACTAGACTGTGGAACTGTCACTTTGTCTGACTAATTAGAGGCCCTGAAGTTGGTGGTCATAGAATTTTTTTTTGTGTTATGTCTCAAACCGTCAACCAAATTTTTTTCCTTTTCCTCACAGAGACTTCCTACATTTAGACACTCTAGTTAAACCTTTGCTTTCGACATTTGAATTCCTCTTAGTATTCCTAAGAGTATTTCTTAGCATTCCTATTATTTTGAATACCATCATATTCATCCAATTAGTTTCCAGGCAGCATAGATTAAATTCTTTTTTCTTGGGTACCTGATTGCTTGAGCCCTTTGTTTAAAGCATATCTTCAATTGGAAAAATAATTTAAAATATAGGCAACAACAATACTGTTCAATTAATTGTATTTTATTTTTGATTCTAATATTGCTCACTGACTTCGTTTAAAATAATTCACTGAAGAATTTAGCCTTTGTGAAATTAAAAATTGATACACTTAGCAAGGTTAACAATAAGTAAATTCAAGTTCAAGTCAAAGCCACTCTTTTCAGGAAGAGTGCATTAAATTATCCCTTGTTGAATGTATCTAACAAGAAAAACAGCAAAATAAATTACTGAGGGGGTGGATACAGTGGCTCACAACTATAATTCCAGTATTTGGGGAGGTTGAGGTGGGCACATTGCTTGAGCCCAGAAGTTTGAGACCAACCTGAGTAGCATAGTGAAACCCTATCTCTACAAAAATACAAAAATTAGCTGGGTGTGGTGGTGCATGCCTGTACTGTCAGCTACTCAGGATGCTGAGGTGGGAGAATTGCTTGAGCCCAGGATATCGAGGCTGCAGTGAGCCGTGACTGTGCCACTACACTGTAGCCTGGGTGTCAAAGTGAGAGCTTCTCTCAAAAACAAAACAGAAAATGACTGAGGTCGTGTAGAAAATAAACCATTATATTTTAGAGATGGACTCTTCCTCTATGGTGCCACTGAATCCAATATTCTAAGATACAATCAAATACTAAGAAATTAAGTGACCTTTGAATAGTGGAGAAAATTTTAGTCATTCAATGATTAAAGAATCAGAGCAGATTGGTTAT
Organism: Macaca nemestrina; assembly: GCF_043159975.1. Lineage (NCBI taxonomy): Eukaryota > Metazoa > Chordata > Mammalia > Primates > Cercopithecidae > Macaca > Macaca nemestrina. The sequence goes on from NC_092125.1 coordinate 74,086,426, forward strand.
AAAAGTCATTGTAACAATGGGAACGGATATAATATTCAAGTTTATTAATTAAATTACTCAAATAATAACTAGAGCTAGCATTAAAATGCTTAAATTAAATGTGGGGCATCTGCTATGGTCTATCTCTCTCAATCCTATAATTCTTATGTTGAAATTCTCACCACCAAGGAAATAATATTAGGAGATGGAGTCTTGGGAGGTGATCAGGTTGTGAGATTGTAGCCCTCATGAATAGGGTTAGTGCCCTTTAGGGAGACTTCTTACTCCTTCTGCCATGTGAAGTTAGAGTAAAGAAAATGACTGTCTATGAGGAAGAGCCTTCACTAGACACTGAATCTGTCAGCACCTTGATCTTGGACTTCCCAGCCTCCAGAACTGTGTGAAATACATTTCTATTGCTTGTAAGGCACCTAGTCTATAGTATTTTGTTGCAGCAGCCCAAACGGACAAGACAGCATCCCTTACCTCAACAGGTCATTAATTTCACATTCTCTATTAGTAAAAATAAAACAATAGTCATCGGCAGAATTTTAACTGCTAAAAGACTTCTAAAAACTGATTTCACCTCATAAGTACTAGAGTTAGAATCAAAATTTGAGAATAAAAATTATGATGTTCATTTTTGCCACAACAATGATCAATAATTATATGAAGAAAATTTGTAATCAGGCTATCAGTGATAGTTATTTGTTTCTAGTAATTTAGTCACAAAATTATTATCCAGTATGGCGTTGGCATCAGAAAGCATATGGGATTAATGTCAAGGAATTTTTTCACTTTTAGGTTTATGAACCTACGGGGATTTAGAAGTCTAAAACAAATGTATTCGTATTAATAACCCTTTTTTATTTTTATATTGCGTAAATTGGAATACTTATTTGTGAAGAATAATATGGTAATCAATACATAGCTTTGCCTAGAAGAAGATCACCCCCAATTCCCAAGAATTTTCAATTGGTTATTTAAAAAATGATTATTGGACATTTATTGGACATAAAATTTTAAGGGTCCTTCTCCTTAAAACTTTAGTTCTAATGCTTCCTATACTTCAGGAATCAGCAGCCATCAAATAGGGGAGTTCTAATTTGCCACTGTCCAATCTTCTCACATAGGGAAGGATAAAACTGTTCAATGTAACAACTATTATGTGTACTGCATCACGTTGTATCTATTGCAGGCATCATCATAATTAAGTTCTCAGTGTCGAGCCTATGAGATAGTGCTTATTATTTACTACCATTTACAGAGGAACAGAGTAAAGCAGAGTCTGATTGTATAACTTGCCAAAGCTCATACAGCTAGTAGGAGGGGGGAAATTAAGATTTGAACCAAGTCCTACTGATCTTAGAATTCACGCTCTTTATCAGCACAACAACATGTGAGTGTAGTGTGTAGTGTGTATTTGTGTAGGTGTTACAAATAAACAGAAGAGAGATGGGATGTGGCATTTTCATATATATTATTTTTATTCTGCATAGTATTTTCCCTCTCAAGCAACCTATAATTTCATATTTTCTCAGGAAGTAAGACTTTGTAAATGTTATTTTCTAGGAAAGTAAGCATTGATAAAAAGCTGAAAGTTAACTTTAGATTATCAAGACTATTTCACTGACCGTAAAGCCTAACAACATAAGAGAAATTTAGGTTTAATTTTTTCTGAGACAGTCTCTCAAATACATTTAAAGATTTCAGAGTAGCCTGAATCCATTCACTAGTTCTACAATAGAACTGTATCTGGCCATGTCACTGTCAGGCATAGTAACAGAAATTACTGTATGTTTTATTAAAAGCCTATTTTTGTCTGTCTCTCTCTCTTAACTAAAACCCTAATTTAGTTGTTGTTCCCTTAGGTACAAAGTACACAGTTCATAATTCATTTGATATAAAATGTCAGTTTAGATTCTTGCCCTTCTTTGATAAATGAGAAAAAAACATGTACGTTTCAATTTCCTCAATGCCAGAACTACCAGGAACAACCCCCTGTTGTGTTTCTCAAAGACCTTTGTGTTAAATTAAACATCAAGATTCAGCAACTGTGGGGAAGGATATTTCCAAGACAGAGAGAACAAATACATGAGACAGAAGGAGACAGCTAATGCTTTTCCTACTAGTCAAGTGATATCTCCCGAAGAGCATCTTTGATCCTCAAATTAGTCCTCACTTATAATTTAATACACCACAACCAGTCTGCCATTTCCTTACACTTAGTTTTAGAGACAGCTGTTGGAATCATCAAGGAAGATAAAAATTTAGATGTTTACAGGTTAATTTTCAACCTAATGGTGATAGCTTGTGTATATTTTGTATTTATATATCATGCTTTATGTCCTTTAAACAAAGAATTGAGCAGCTACCTAATGTGGCAGCTGATCTCAGGGCACACACATTCTTTATTCCTTGTCTAAACCCATTCAGGAAAGTTCTGTAATTATGAAACCCCTTCCCAGATGAGCAAAATGAGGCTTAGAGAGGGGATAAGTTTCTCAAGGTCACACAATCAGGAAATGAAAATGCTGGGGATGGCAAGTGGTGAATAAGTTGAATTGTGATATTTTGATAGACACTGTGCTTTACAAATGCACAGTCTAAGACATATGCTTACTTGATTTATAGCATCAACCATGGGAATAAGATTTATGCTTTTTCCTGTGGTCATGCTCTCAACTTCAGATTTTGATGAGGAAATTATTCCTATTTTCTTATGGCCCAGAGGTCACACATGGTCATTTTGTGGCCATTCCAGTGAACAATTTTCCGACATACTCACACTGTTCATAAGGCTTATTTCTAGAATATTCCACTTGTGAATAAGTGTCTTCACCTGACTCTAGTGTTTTTTCAACTGTTCACAGAAAATTGTATTAGTACAGAAAGAAAAAGATTCTTTCTTTCATTAACTTTTACAAATATAAGTTTTCTTGCTCTCTTTTAAGAAAGTTTGTTAATTTTTCAAAATTAATACTATTAGATTAGTTAAATCTCTTCACAATAGTGCAAACTGTGTACAATCAGAAGATCACGCTATTCATTTTTTTTTTTGAGATGTGGAAGTCATTATCACAAAGAATTCAACTTTAACATAAGTCCAAAGAAAGGACAACTTAGTAATGAAAAATAATGACACCACTATTACGCACTAATGTTTTGAGTAAATGTATTTGAACAAGTTCTAATGACATTTTCTATGCTGCACCTATAAAAAAGCTTCTACAAGAGCAAATCAAATCAGAAAATCTAAATTTTTGATCACAAACCAAAGAACTGTGATATGATATACAAATAACGAAATGTACGTTATAACTTGCAAGTCATTTGAGAGCTAAAAGTGCAGAAAAAGAAATAATATTTTCACAAAAATTATAAATATTTTCTCCTAAATAGATAAATACAAAGACTATTTTAACATTATCTTCTTTTAATTAAAATTTATAATAGAAGTTCATTGGTAAATATGAAGGAAGTTGGGCAAAATAGTTGGTGGGCAAGTTAAGTACTCATATCCATACTAGCAAAGGATGGGTCTAACTGGTTGGTTTCTTTGCCTTCTCCACACAGGGCACATACAACATAATATTGCTTCTGCTTAATGCTTTTTTTTGTAAGGCTGTAAACATGTTTTACCTACATTTTTTTTCCCTTATGACATTATAAACTTTAGAGCATGGGTTATATAGTCATGAGGACAGTTCTCCAGGTCATCTGCAACAAGATTTAAAAACCTACTAGTTCAGCCAACAATACTCTTAAAATTATATTTGACACTACTGTAGAGTCAAGTCACCTCTTCAGATCTGCACTGATTAGTGGGGCCTCAAAATCTGTGTCGCTTCTGCCAAAAGATCATAGGAACAGTCAGTAGAAGAAATAAACAATAGAGTATAGTGACTCAAAACTAGGCTTCTATAGTCAGTCTCTAGATTTAAATACAGTCTCTGCCTTTTACTAGTAACATGACCTTTACTAGTTGCAAGCCAGTATTGTTTCTTCAACTTCCTTGTGTATAAATAGGGATAATAATAGCACTTTCCTTACAGGGTTTGTGAGGAGAATAAAATGAGTTAATATATGCAAAACCACACCTGCACATAGTATTAATAAATGCTATCTTGGTATGAGTGATCACAACATCAAAAATCTCTTTTTAGCAAATAAAAAGTTACATGATCTTAATTTTTCTCCAGGTACTGGACAGTATGTCAACCTACTCTGGAGTTGTGTCTGTGAACTCCTAGAAGGAAAAATCTTAGCTATGCGGTCCAATAGACAGCAAACCCTAGAATCCAGGATGAAGATGTAACTGACTTGAGGAAACATTTTTCAAAACCCTAGAGATGTAGCCACTAGAGGCTCATTAAAGAAAATTCCCCAGAGGGGAAAGATTCAGGTTTTAGTTACATGGAGTTTCTTATAACAGATGTTCTGTGAAGAAAATGAAGAGCAGAGGAAATTTAGCTGACAGTGTCTTCACAGTAAGGCTGATTAGTGTTCCTCAGTGCATAAAACATCACGCCTGTTGCTTTCTGGTGCCACAGGTAGGACTCAACATCTGGAACTGGTTATCTTTGGTATCTGTTCCTGGCCCATTCAGGAAAATTGTGAGCAACAAGATAGCTTTCTTACATTGGAAAGACCTCTGGCCCTAAGAATGGAACTTATATAGTCAAAGATCAGCTGAGCATGGAGGCCTATTATACCTATTTTCCCCTCAGTATGTGTCTCAGTTATAAAATGTGTCTTATAGACAAGATCATATACTTTTTGCTTTGAAAGTATTTTAAAGATGGCCTAGCTCAGTGGTCTTCAAACTTGTGAAGGCACCCAGTGGCCTTGGAGTTGGTAATGGAATCCCATTAAAACACAGATTGCTTGGCCCCACCCTCAGAATTTCTGGTTAAGTAGGTTGAGAGTAGGATTTGAGAAGTTGCATTTCAAGCAAATTCCCAGGAATGTTGACGTTCCTTGTCTGGGATCACACTATGGATACTGCTGATCTATTTCACATCTGCCATTTTAGAGATAAGAGACCAACATCATAGTCAGGTAAAGTTACTTAAGTCAGACCAAACAACTAATTAGCACAAGAGTTATTTCTAGAACTCGGGGCTCTGAGAACTGAAAATAGTGGAGAAACAGTTCAGAACATTGTCAAATAAAGTGACTTTGAGGAGACCCTTCAGAACGGAATCAGCCATTTCATGGTTTTAGAAAATATTATCTCATTTCACATCCAGCTTACTTCCTGAGGTTTCCTAATTTGAGAGGCCAAGAAAAAGCTAAACACATATGTTAGGTTGAGCATTTGGCATGATTTTCAGGAAGTGATGAGACTTCTCTAAATGTTCTCTACTTGTTTTCCTTTCTCTGAAGCATTGTGGCAAATGCTTTTGTTTTCAGTGGCAGAAAACACAACACACAGAGGCTTAAGCAACGAAAGGGATAATGGGCTACTGTAATCAAAGGAAAAAAAGAAAACTCAAGGGAAAGAGCTGGGTTTTGGCAGTGCTAGATTCAAAGGATCAAATGATGTCATCAGAATCTAGTCTACCTCCTCTCACACCCACTCTGCTTTTTTCCTTGCTGGCTAAATTTCTCAGACTCTGAGGGGCAACACGGCTGGCAGCAGATTGAGTTGAATCCCATATTCAAATACAGGGCAAGAGACATGCCTCTGTTGACTGTACTGACTTACTGCAGTTCAGTGGCTTTGATTGGAATGCCTGTCACTCCTGAAAAAAATCACTGTGGTCAGGAGAATACAATATCTTCATTGGTCAGACCTTGTGATGCAGTCAACTTCACACACAGCACATGTTCTGAGCTTAAAAGAGCCCAGGGTGCTCTGAGGGAAATTGGAGCCCTGTCATCAAAAGAAAGGGTGAAGGTATGCTGGGTGGAAAAATAACACCAGGCCACTAGCACTCCACAAGACCACGATAGTAATCATTACTAATATCCTATTATATGCCTGAGCCAAGGTAAATAGTGAGAGGGATAGAGAAAGAGAGAAATAGGGAGATCAGCCGTGACTCCTCTGTCTACTTCCATTTACCCATTCATTTTTTTTTTCATTTTATTTATTCTTTTTTCAATTTAAAAGAGATGGGGTTTCACTATGTTGCCCAGACTGGTCTCAAGTGATTCTCCCACTTCGGCCTCCCAAAGTGCTGGGATTACAAGTGTGAGACACCGCACCCAACCCATTCATTTTGTCTTCCCCATGAATTTATACTCTAGTAGATAAGACATGATACGTGCATATGAAACATTTAAATAGAAATGAAAGATAGTATACATTCGAAAATGGTCATCAAAGTGTATGAGGGATTAATCTAATAAAGTATGTATTAGATACCCTTATGTTTCTAGTTTCATTTGTCCCAATTAATTAATAATTGTGAAAATCATAGTGGTTTTAAGTGAATTTACCTACTGTTGTCAAAATCTATTCTTCCTTAGGTCTTTAAGTTTTCTTTTAGACTCTGGGTGGTCTATATGCCTTTATAGAGATACAAAAAGGGATTCTCTTGATGCTACTGATGAAAAGAGATTGGAAATATGGTCTCTATGTATCTAAGACATGTTAAGAATTTTCTCACTTCTTTGTGAGTATTTAATATAGGCAGCTAAATGTTCATAGAATTTTATGCAAGTCAGGCATACAGTCTGTCTATGAAAAAATAAGGAACAAGAGATTATTTTTAAGAAATAAAGCAAAAATTTCTTTAGGGCACTATAAGAACTCAAATAAAACTTCAAGTTGCTTTTAGACTGCAGTGTCAGTCAGACAGACATGATTTTTTTAAGTTTTAAGTTATGGATAAAGCTTTCTTCCAAGAAAAAAAAAAGAAAATGAATTGTACTTTTTCTTTTTAAAAATGAGAGTTAGAAAATATCAATGGAACTTAAAGGAACAATATTTCCCACCCCTCTCCCCTGGTAAAAAAGAAAAAGATGTGATTTTAATTTTTTTTTTCAAGCTCTCTCTCTTGCCCCAGGATGCTTTAAAGATAGAATTTAATTGTGTATATGGGCATGTGTATTTCTATATAATCCACATGAGAGTATGCAAATATGGAGAGCTGGCAGTCCATTGCTGGAGGCTTGTCGAGTCCATAGTAAGCACACTTCAAAGTTCCCTTCCCTCTTCTCCATAGCTCAGAAGTTAGTCTCTTTCTAAGGTGTTTTTATAAGCAGGAAGTTCATTGTCAAAATGGTGAATACAAAAAGTGAAAAAATTATCCACAAATTATGAAACAGGAATTTATCCGTCTCTTTGACTTACGGTATGTAGTATTACAAACATATACCTGCTCACACATGCACACACACACAAAGCAGGTTCAACTACCAATTCCAAAAAAGTAAAGGTAAAACTTTTCAGGAAAGGATTTGAGAGCATGTTTAAGACAGTCATAAATCCTTTGGTTCTATTCTCATAACATACCTGGGAGAAGACGTGGGTTAAATTAAGTGGCCTGGTATGTGTTTTCGAAAGCACGCTATTTATTTTATTAAGAATTTAAATACTTTTATTTGTTGAATTCTTTTACTTTATTACTTTCAATGGGTTGATTTTTCCAAGGAAAAAATAGCTGCACATTTGGAAGATATACACAGAAGTAAAACATTATGCACAACTATTCTAAAGATTCATATGAACTGGCTGTAGTATAAATTGTGTAGCTTTTAATATACTGAAGGTAAAGACAAACCATCTGTTTATGTGGTAGAATGTTGTCGTTTCAAAGAATGCTATTCCTCACCATCCTATATCTTCATTGTGGCTTTTACATTATAAAAAGCAGTTAATCTCATCTTTCACTCTACCCACTGAATAAGGTAATATACCACGTTAGCCTATTGTTTATTTCAGCTGCTAACCTACATTTATTTTTTAAATTTCCATTCCTTTGTACTCTTGATTTTTAAGATATCTCATTGCCATCTGCACATTAATATTTCTATTTATATATTTCAAATAAATCAAAGTGAATACAGAGCAGATGAAAAACAGAAAACACACATTGACGGGCTCTATATCTGTACTTGGCAAGCAAACTTTTACATTTTTGAGAAATATTAATTTTCTTTTTAAAAAGTAGCATCTTGACATTGTACTAAGTTGATTTTAAATGGCATAGACTGAGCCGAGATCGTGCCACTGCACTCCAGCCTGGGCGACAGAGCGAGACTCTGTCTCAAAAAAACAAAAACAAAAACAAACAAACAAACAAAACGCATAGAATATTTTATGATTCTCCGTGCTACAATGCATCAAGAAAGTGCAAGATACAATAGAGTTTGTATTTGCAATTCTTATTTATTAACTCTTTTGCTTTTTGGTCTATACTTGTTTTTTGAGCCAGTTCTAGTTGCCCCTAATTCTCTTAGAGACCCTGCAAAAAATAAAAATATAACACTCATAGGTGGGAACTGAACAATGAGATCACTTGGACTCGGGAAGGGGAACATCACACACTGGGGCCTATCACGGGGAGTGGGGTGGGGGGAGGGATTGCATTGGGAGTTATACCTGATGTAAATGACGAGTTGATGGGTGCTGACGAGTTGATGGGTGCAGCACACCAACATGGCACAAGTATACATATGTAACAAACCTGCACGTTATGCACATGTACCCTAGAACTTAAAGTATAATAAAAAATAAAAAATATAAAAATAAAGATGCCATTCTCCCCCTGGTTGGTTGAGCACTACCCACAGTTCATTCCTCTAAGGTCTTAAGAAAGAGATTTTGTTTGAAATTTGAAAATAGGAGAGAAAGCTCAGTTCTTTCCTTTAAAAACTGAAGGAGAAAAATATGTTCACTGAGTAAGTTATGCCAAAAATATCAGACTCAGTCCCTAATCAATTGAAGGGATATAATCAATAATTTATTTTCTCTTTTAAGGCAGAGCTATTGTAATGCTTAACCTAAGAGAAGAATTTGGTAACATTGTCCTGCCTCTCCTACTTGGGTAGGCTGCTCTACGGGTGGATCATTCTGCCACCTTTGAAGCATGTCTTTTTCCTAAATAGTAGACACTTGCTTTACCTAACTATTCTTTTTTTTTTTTTTTTTTTTTTTTAAGACGGAGTTTCGCTCTTATTACCCAAGCTGGAGTGCAATGGCACAATCTTGGCTCTCCGCAACCTCCGCCTCTTGGGTTCAACAGATTCTCCTACCCCAGCCTCCAGAGTTGTTGGAATTGCAGCATGTGCCACCATGCCCGGCTAATTTTTTTGTATTTTTAGTAGAGACAAGGTTGTCTCTACTAAAAATGTTGGTCAGGCTGGTCTCTAACTCCCGACCTGAGGTGATCCGCCCTCCTAGGCCTTCCAAAGTGCTGGGATTACAGGTGTGAGCCACCGCGGCCGGTCTTACCTGCCTATTCTTATCTGACTTGCTGGATTAATAAAAAATTTACTCTGTATTGCAAAGATGGATAGTTGACTAGTTTTTAGTTCAAGGGCAACATTCTGCAGTCGCAGGTAGAATTATACACTCACCAAGAGTCAGTTGTATTTTTTAAACCTGTGATGTCAGTTGTGGTTCTCATTATTATTGTCATTTAATTAAATAATGCTTAAACTGATGAACACTGTTAGCAGAAACTTTTTTCTATGAAAATTTACTGCTTTGAAAAACTTTCAGTGAGGACTTAAGAAAACAATACTGTGAAATTCATGCAGGAAAAATAACTCAAAGACTTAGGAAATTACAAAAATCTGAAAAATTCTGTAATTAGATTCTTCCTTAATTATCCCTAAATTTTTGATCTCCTTTTAAAGGAGTTTTCAAAGTGGAAATCAAACTATGCATTATGGGTGTAGTTTTTGTAGCAAATATGCTGGACTTAGAAATACTAAATTAACACTCCAAGAAAACAACTTGGTCCTATATAACATGGATAAATATATCTATGTGTTCTAAATTAAAGTTACGTTAAATATATATTTAGGTTTTTTAAATGTTCTGTTTTAATCATTATTTTCAATTAAGTGTTCAACCACCAGTCACAATAGGTAAGTTAATTGAAATTGGTGGTTACAGTGGAAACTACTAGAAGGCAGAAAGGGGGAGAAAGCAAAGAACTGAAAAACTGTTGGGTGCTCTGTTCACTACCTGGGCAATAAGATCGATCATACCTGAAACCTCAGCATTATACAATATATCCATGTAACAAGTGTGCACATGTACCCCTAAACATAATATAAAAGTCAGAATTATTTAAAAATAAAAAATAAAATGGTAGGTAAAACAGACAATTAAATACACAAATTTATAAACACGCCTCCAGAGGATCTTATATTATGCATTTTTACACTGCTATGGTAATCTTAAACAGGACTAAAAATGATTATAGGATGAATTAAGCCCTAAATGTTGAATTTAATCCTGGAAAATGTTTATCCAAGTAAAAGATACAGCAATAGCAAAAGATAACTTTCAGGATTATTTTCCAAGTTATCACTGCCACGAAGGGTTCTGGCAATTTATTCAGCAAATATTTTATGCTAGACACTGGAGCTACAAAAGATATACAAAGTACACACAGTTTCTACTCTCACAGCTCAGAGTTACAAGCAGAAATCAGAATACTCAAGCCCTAGATTTGAGAAATAACTAAGATTTTTTTTTTAATCACCTACTTATAAAAGGAGATCAGAATTTTCCCTCCAGTAGGGAGCTACAAACAGTTTAAACAAGAATCTATTGACATACATTTCTTGATCTTTATACTGAAATAAAATGTCAAAATTAACTGTCAAGTAAGGAAAGATTTTTTTTTTTTTTTTTTTTTTTTTTTTTTTGAGACGGAGCCTCGCACTGTCGCCCAGGCTGGAGTGCAGTGGCGGGATCACGGCTTACTGCAAGCTCCGCCTCCCGGGTTCACGCCATTCTCCTGCCTCAGCCTCCAGAGTAGCTGGGACTACAGGCGCCCGCCACCTCGCCCGGCTAGTTTTTTGTATTTTTTAGTAGAGACGGAAAGATTTTTTTGTATCTTTTTCAGGAAAAATTTAGTAAACTACTTTCTTCATTATTTTTGGTGCTAGTACATCATTATTTCAAAAACAGGACTAATTTAAAAGAAAAAAATATTTTTTTTGCATGTATGTGTGTGTACATATACACACATACATACACTATCTAAAAACCAATCATTTAAACATTTATGGAAGACTGATAAATTATCAGGCTCCAGTAAATCATACATTCCAGCATGCATGCTTTTTGACTTGGGCAAGAAATTTGCTTTCGACAGTTTGAGGCAAGCAAAAGTTTTCAGGGCTTGCACACTGGGGCTTGACTCTTGAAACCCTGAGTTTTCCCCGGGAACTCTAAAAAAGCCCAGTCCAGCTTCCTTAAGCCAGAAGAACCATGCTGACAACTCATACAATCAGGTGAGAAATAATACAGAATGATTGTTTTATGTTGCTAATTTTTGGAGTAGCTTGTTATATAGCAATACTTGAAAGAATATTCCAGCTCTTAAATTCTCAACACAATGGAATTCAGTAGTTCAAGCTCAAAAAAGTTAGTCATTAATATATTATTCCTTTAGTGGTATTACTGGGCAAAAATCATATACTAATATTTTTTAAAGCAAACATTTTATTCAGTTATTCAAAAGCATATTGGCTGAACAACTACTAAATTTGCTATTTAGTGAAAATTGAAAAAAAGTTTGAATTCCAAGATGTAACTTTTAAATATATGTATTTGAGGACAATTAAGAAAAAGTGAAAAGCTATTAGAATAAAATTTCAAATTACTTGCTTTTGTCTAACATTAACAATGTAAAAAAAGTATTTGTGAATAAAATATACAGATAATAGACATTTTTTAAAAAGTCATAATTATATTCAATAAGGAACTCTTTATAAACACAGAAGAATTTTATTAAGAAAAAATGTGAAATCCCAAGATAAGCAATGAGAGCTTGATGTAAGAAATCATTCACAAATTATGATCTGGAGGTCATGGAAGAGGAGGCTGAAGATATTTCAAAAAGAAAGTCACTTCCCATGCTTCCTGCTTACTTCATCATCTAATATGCATCACAACCACCCCTTAGCAGGGTTATTGGCCTGACCATACGTATGTCAACATGTTAAGGAGTAAGTGTAGGAAAGGAAAGGGATGTAGCAAGATGAAATTATTCTGGTCTCTGCAGTCTATGTGAAAGACAGATTTTTTTTTACTTACTTTTTCTGTAGGGAATTTTCCAGGCCCCCAAAAAGAGTCTTAGTAGGAAAATAGAACAAAGGAGGTAGGAAGCACCAAATGTTTACCAAGACAGGCAATACGCTAAACACATTACATATATTATGTTGTTAAATCCTCCACCTGATGTGGGAATTACCAACCAGCCTCTTTAATGGATGAGCAAACTGAGGCTCAGTTATATTTGCAAATTTGCTCATAGTCACTCAAGCAGTGAGTGAAAGAGGTGGATTTAAATCCATGTTTCTAGGACTACAAAGTCTATGCTTATGCCTCAGTTTTAATTCCTAATGGTTTTCTTTTTTATTTTTTTCTCATTGATATTTTAGGGGGAGAGGCGGGGAGGGGGTTCAGGGAAGGAGAGACAGACGAAAAGACCCTGTAAAACAAATTACTCACAACCATTTTGCCTTTTTCAATTTTTGGTTTTCTAATAACACATTGGGGAAAATAAATAGGTTTCTCAAGCCTAGTATTTTATACTCTCTGTCGATTATAATAATTCTCATCAATTTAAAAGTACAAATGACAAATTATTTATTATCAGAGGAAAACTGGATTAGGTTCACAAACCAGGGTGGCTCCAAGTTCCTTTCACTGTTACAATAAAGCAGTTCAGAAAAAGATAAACAGAAGAGAATTATTCCTTTTGGAATAATATAAAACTTTCATAAAAAATCTGTTTCCAGCTCGTCAGTATGGAATGTGTCACTAATCATTTTAAACTATGCCCTTTTATGCTTCTTCTGTCTCTTTTAGCTTCCTGAGTAGTTCTTTGATGTAACAAAGACAGTTTCAGACAAGATTTCAGTTCATCTGGAAAAAAAAAGGTTTAAGTCTGGAGGCAAAATGCAGTGTATTTAAAATTTATATACTCTATAATGCCTTTGTTCTGAACTTGAAGATCCTGCAAAACTTCTAAGCTTCTTTGCCTTCCTCCTCTAAGCTCATTTGTTCTTCTTTTGCTTATTATCATGCAACTGCGACTTTAACTGGTGTTTCCATCATTTAACTACATGCAGAGTCATGGCTGACCCTTTCTGATCAATTGCCAATCCATACAGGTTTGACTGATAAAAGAGCCAATTAGATTTAAGCAAATTAAGGGACATCACCAATGTCAACCACTTATTAAACTGAATGCTGAATTCCATGCATACAAAACACTAATGCACTGAGCCCCATTAAGCGTTGAAATCCTAACCCCATTAGTAACTCCAGACCTTGAAGGGGTAAAGGCCATAGGAAAGTTTCATATTTATGGATTAACATTTGGATTCGTTTTTATTTTTTTAATTCCTTTCCTAGAACTCTTGAACCTGTACCATAATGCTATTCAAGAGCTCTGATTAAATATATTCTTTATTTCCAAGAGTACCTTAGTGCCAAATATGAGCATTATGTTATTACAAACAACCTAAAAATATAGTAATTGTAGAAATACAAAAAACTTGAGTGAGCAGAAGTAGGGAAGGATCTGCTACATAATTAGAAAAAAGAGAGACGCTCCTCCTGTTGTCCAAATAATATTTAAACTGAAGTTTTCAAATAAAAAATGTGTATTAATTGGGATTTGCCACTGTTCATCTATGTGCCAAATTATTAGTAGCACCATCTTCTTGCTTTACTTTCTATCTTCAAATAACTTGTGTTTATCATGTTCTTAATTATATATTTTTTTCTCATCAGAAAAATAGAGGTAGGACTGGCAAATAAGATGTGTCCTAACCATCAATTAAGAGATGATGTATCCTGGTAAAATTCTTTGGAGTATGACCCTTTCGCCTCTCCTTTCCAAATTCCTACCTAAACTAAGGGTTGTTTATTCTATGCTCACCTGAGAAAAGTAACCACTATAGGGAAGAATAAAAGAGTGATGAGTTGGTGTAACATGAGAATATTTCTTACCTCCAATACACTCACCCTCCTTATAGTTTGAGCTCCCAATTTTATCTACATAACCAGAGCATTCCTACATTGGACAATGGTGTAGAGAGAAAGTCACATTTTCACAGCTGGCTAAAATACAAGGTTGCTCAGGTTGGGGTGAGGCCTGGCGGGCTTAAGCAATGATAAGCTTAAAATTTTAAACTAGTAGTTAAGCAATCTTGACTAATTTATTCATTCAGCAATTATTCATTATGCACCTACCATGTGTCAGGTTTAGTCTAGGCACTGAAGATAAAAATGTAAGAAACAGTTCCTACTCTATAGAATCTTATAACCAGTGATTGTGACAAATTAAACAGGCAATTTGAGTATAACGTAACTGTTGTCTGGGATACAGAAAGGTCCTATCTCAGCCTCTGCTGGCAAAAGATGACTTTCTGATGGAACAATTTCTAGGTTCGAGCCTAAAAAATGAGAAGGATTTGGCCAGATTAAATGGGTAAATGGGATTTTCCAGGTCAGATTTGATAGCATATATTTGGTGAAGTAAAAAAGAGCATTTTGTTTTGCCCAATTATTTTATTATTATGTTTTAAAACTATGCAAAAGAAGCATAGCTAAGGATATTATCATTACAAATCTTTCATTATCCAGCATTGAAAGATACTAGGATTTCAACGTCACCATAAAAGAGATCTAATATTGAAATCAAGGAATTGGCAATAATGATAGCTATCCAAATATAATGGAAAAGTAAATAGCATATAGAACCTATTCTGCCCATAAGTTGGTTCGCCTCTGCATATTGGTTCATTTATTATTCATTTCATAATGAAACACAGTTCACTGGACAAAGGCATGGAAGATTTCTTTAATAACTCTCAGTACTAATTTAATTCTACTTAAACACACATATTCTAGTGAATGCCACATGCTTTTCAGCATGATTTTTATGTGTAAATCAGGATAATATGTTTTCAGATCATTAAGTAAAAGGAAGCATGAACTAAAACCTATTTAATCAATGAGGTATCACCTTTAAACTGCCACAAGGTCATAAAAAAGATAATTTTAATGCTATAAGTTTCCTAATTGTAATCAACAACAATTTAATGAAAAAAGAAAGTATGTCCTAATGGCCATAATAAACTTTAGCGAATCACTGTGTGTCTTTGAAGACATCTGCTTCCTCTTTGGTGAAGGACTGACTCCCAAATTCTAGATTTTTGAATACATAAAGTGAAGGATTGCATCAGGCCCAGAGAGTGTGGGCCTGCAGTGCATTATGGTAATGACACAGATAAGCATCCACAGAGCGAAGATGAAGATAAGCCTCAGTTAACAGTTTACTCAGTTTGACAGCACCACTTAGTTTCTTCCTGTTTGCATAATATTAACCCTTTTACTGACAGGTATATTCATATAACGCATATTCAGTTAGCAGTAGGAGCTTGCTACTTTTAATTGAATCATGATATATGTATACATAACAAATTATTAGACCATACATTCCTCAACACATAAACAATTAATTAAATTTGCCCGGTTTTATGAATATGATTATAAATTACTGTAAATCACAAACTGTTTAAATCCATATAAATATCATAAAATAAACATGCTTATTAAATATTGTATATATCCTGTAGAAAAGGTATGACTATATAACTTAAAAATCTCCATTATGGCACTGATTACTCTTTAATTTCTAAATCTGAATAAAGGATATTATATACTAGGGTTTAGAGTCATCACAGTTTTCTATCCTTCGTAGCATGTGTATTGAAGTGAAAAATGAAGATATGAACACCTAAGGTTTATTTTATCTTAGGGAGTTTTATTTTGTGTTCCAGTCTCAATTTTTAAATAAATATATCTAAATTCAATTCCCTTTTAAAATTATTTTCTTAATAAATATGATACTAACCTGAGTTGATCAGCCTCAAAAGTTTCTTTTATGCATTCTTTTCTTAAGTAATGTAGCTTCTGACATGTAGAGTTTCAACTGTTTTAGTAAACATCAATTCATTAATTTTAATAATGGTATAAAAGGTAGATAATAGTGAGTGATTTTATGATACAACAGGTAATGAATCTTTTTTGCAGGGGAGTGGTTCCATACAACCTGAAGATTTCCTTTATTTTTCTCCAGTGATAAGGCATTTTCTGTTCTTACACTCTTCATAACTGGAAGTGGGGTTAACCTGCCCTTCAGATTGCTGATATAAGATTGTGACATTCTCCCTTAGTCCAGAATACACTCATTCCTGGGAGATGGGCTACAGGGCAGACACTGGATATCCTGCGGTCCTTTGCTTTCAGGATTTTCAGAAAACATACATTCTTTAGCACTCAATGGAGAATCATGCTCTTAACATTTATAGGCATGCTTTCTGTTCAAGGGCCATCCATGTCAACCCTAGAGGGGTTTTCCTCAATGTGATTATTTCCCACAACGAGTTAAAACATGGTGAAGCTGATGGCACATCAAAATAATGGCAATTGTGAATAGGTTGATTTTTATAGAAATATTTAAAATAAAAATATCCAGACTGTATCACATTTCACACATGAATGTGGCCCTGCTGAATTGTAATTATTAGGATCAGGAATTTAAAGGTGTTTTTCAGTAATGCAAATGGAAATTTCCTATTCTATCGTCTACACCCTGCCTTTTTTTGCCAAATGAAGTACTTGAAGTATACAATTGAACTAGTTATTTAGAACACCAGGAATGAAAACCATCTGCAGTAGAAAATGGAAACTCAAATTGCAAATATAAATTTTGGCTTTAAGTAAAGTCTTGAACAAAAACATTTCCCAATTTTCTTAACATGCAGAAATCCAGAGAGATATGTATGTGTATGTATGGTATGTAGGCACACATACACACACAGTGTGAGATGGATGAAAGCAGTCTCAGCAAAACAGTGAAAGACCGTCAATTAAAGAATCTGAATACACAAAGCGAAACAACAACAATCAAAAGAACCAGAAATATAATTGAGCCTCTAAGTTATAAAATAAAATACCTGTAAAAACAAACAAGATATTCAATGGTCACTTAATTCTAGGGCATTTATATAAAATTCGATAGCCAACATTTGCATAGACTTACCTCCTGGAGGCATTGCAATTGTTATAGGATCAGTTATCAAGCTTCCCTGGCTATTTGAAATATTCACTTGTACGGTATAGTTGGTAAAAGGAACCAGCCCATCCATGAGCACCCAAAGGTTTGTCTCTTCTCCACTGTACATGACTTTTGTGACATTCAGAAGGGTGTAATTATTACCTACTGATTAAAAAAGAAAATTATTAAAATAAATACATATTTAAGAATTCTTTCCTGATATTATTTGAGTATTTTTTTGAGTTTCTAAATATACTGTACCAAATAGGTCTGTAACTTTACGACTCTAAGAGGCATTACACGTGCTTCTATCAATGCACATATTTGGATTTTATTATCTTGTGAACAAAAGTGTTATCTGGGTTGACCTGGCCAATTCATTCATCACAGCAATCAAAATATTTGAGGAATATTCTTAGATAACTGTAGGATAAAGCCATATCACAAGTATCAAGCATATAAGTAAAAATATTGCACAAATGTAGAAATTGATTACTTGATGAGTTGTTTATACTTTTTTGAGTTTTCTTTTTCCAGTAAAAATCCCTGAATTTTTTTGGATATGCAGACAGGAAGAAATAATACATTATTCCTCAAATAGAATGGTTCTGGATACACGTACTATACTCAGACATATGAGTCAGATATTGTATATATCACAAACTGAGGTATTTTCTGTTCACTTTGCTTGAAATGTGGGTGGATTTCTTTCTATCTAATACCTCTTTAAATTAGAATTAGTCGGAATATCCTGAAAAGCAACTGGGTATGGGAGGTACTATATGTCCACTTTGACCAGAAGATCTAATATTTTTAGCTTTATGAGAAAATGCAGAAGCTGCCTAGCTATATAAAAGAGTCACTCTCTATATGTCCTCACCCTGCTCCCACCACCACTCTCCTTCCAAAGCTTTAGCAAATCCATTCTTAAATCTCATCAGTCCACAATGCAGGAAAATATTGCTGCTTAATAACAGTGTTTTATCTCTCTCTTACACCATTAGGTTAAATTTCAGGTTAAGAGTCAGAAATTAGGGTTAAAATAAGAAAAGGGCTACAAATGAAAATTGTAACACTTTTCTATATTAGATGCTTTCCTGAAAAATTTATGATACGATATTTTAAAATATTGCTTAATTTTTGTTAATTTTAGAAATGATACAATAACTCTTAAAAAACAGAAAAATGAATGATTAAGAGTACCACCCAGGCAAGGCAACATAGCAAGACCTCATCTCTAAAAAACAAAAAAAAATTAAAAATTAAAAATTATCTAGTCGCAGTGGTATGACCCTGTAGTTTTAGCTACTCAGGAGATTGAGGTGGAAGAATCACTCGAACCCACAAATTTGAGATTACAATGAACTACAATTGTGTCACTGCACTCCAGCCTGGGTGACAGAGTGAGATTTTTTCTTTAAAAGAGCACCAATATTTACTTCAAATAACCTTCTTCCTATATAACATCACTTTTTATTATATGTACATTTAATCTTTCACATACAATTTCTGCAGATATAGAGAAATGAATTAAAAAAGCACATGATATTGAGCTTCAAAGGGAAGAACAAGCATACTCGCAAGATCTCCAGATACTGATATAATCTTTATTGAACAAATGCTTAAAAAGTAAAAGATGGCATCATACTAAAAGTGATCTTGCATCGTATAGTATACAAAATGCAATGTTTATAATATTTACAAAAACATTATATTTTAACACAGTTTAGTAGCAAAGTATAGTGCAAAGGAAAGAACATAAATTTGGTTGTCAGAAAGTCCTGCATTTGAACATGTTCTTGTATTCTTTAGTAATGTGCTCTTTGCTAATTTATTTAATATCTCTGAATATCTGGTCCTTCAACTGTGAACTGGGAATGATAATACAGTATTTACATTGCAGTGCTATTGTGAAAATCAAGTAAGATGATTTCTTTATCATATCCAGCACATATTAGTTGCTCATAAACAGCAGCTAGGAATGATGTTATTGTTTTTGTTGTAATCCATACAATTGATACATTCTAGCCATTTAGAACTAGCAAGTGATTAAGAATTTTATACCCTGTATTTCATTTTCTCAGTAGCAATTGCCTACCTATTCTCTACCCCTTCCAACCTAACAATGTATTATTAATCAAAATTCTAAGGTTTTTCAATGAACAAAGCAGCACTAATCTCATCCCCTCCCAATGTGCCACTGTCCCATCAGATTATATTTCAAACTGAAATTAATGAAGATCAAATCATGCAAAAGAGATTCTGATATCTGGTTATTACTTGACTATTTTCTTGAAATGTGGGTAGGTCCAACACATTTTAAAAACATACAAAAAGTTATTTAAAAAGATACTTATAACAATTTGGGGATGGAGGAAGTCACCGGAAAATCTGTTACAAAATACTCAGGAGTTTTTTCCATGAGCAGAAGAGAGCCCTAGTGGCATAATATAATTTATTACTCTGGACCCAAAATTGGCACGTCCAAAGAAGTAGTTTATTTCAAAAGAAATAAACAGTGCTTGTGGGCTAAAACATGACAATGATAATTTCTACTCACTTTCAGTAAAAGCAGATAAAGACATATTCATAGCTTAAAGAGTGATTTCAAGGTCCTAAAATGGAAGTAGATAATGCACTCCTTTATATGTGTAATACATATTAGCAAGACGTTATAAAACCTACAAAGCAGCCTTTGATAATTTCATTATGCACTAAAAAGACATTTCCAATTTATGCCATTTTAGCTTTCATAGGTTCTTTACAACTAGTCAACTTGCTTCTACTGAGGATTATTGAGCTCCAACTGCATGCAAGGAGAAGGCTTTGCTTGGCACTGACGAGAACATGCCCCAAGTACATAAGACATAATTCCTGCTCTCAAGAAACCTGGTTAAGATTAAATGTGAACATCCTAACCATTGCCTAAGATCAATTACATGGTCAGGATGGGAAGATCTCCTGTCCCCATAATATTGAGCTCCTTGGAAGTATTTCTGCTGTCATTAACATGCTCAATTGTAAACTTTCAAAAAGGTCAGCTTGTCCTATAGACTCAAGCAGATATTCAATTGACTCTCAAGTAGTATAACTGTGCAGGTCTTATAAAAGAATGAAATTTGTAAAGCAACAATGGAAATTCTAAAATTGAGCCATGTGAATATAATTTTACAAATTTTCAGCCAGGGACAAATACAAAATAAATAAGTAAATGTGTATGATTATAATGTTGGTGAAGTTTTCTCCATTGCATTTTGCTTGTTTGTTTTTGAAGGAAATTTTGAGTTGTAAAACAAACAAAAAACGAACACTATTTCTTGCTTTGAAAATGGCATGGCAGGGAGAAATATATAAGTGCACTTTATTCTAAGCTTCCTAGATAACAACATTAATACATGGTAATTATATAATTAGTTGTAACATTAAGTTCTAGTTATAGAACAATGAATACTCAGTAATTATAAGAAGTATATAATTACTCAATAATTATGAGAAGCATGCAATTACATAACCATTTTGCTCAGCTCAAAAAAGAACTTGTACATCTCCAGGAACCATGCAGCTGAGTGAGTCTAATGTTCTCTCACCCCTACAAACATACAGTTCAATTCACAGACCTAGAGTAGCTGACAGGATTTCAGCCCTCAACGAAGCTCAAAAATGTCCAGATTCAAAACCAAAGCAGGATCCACAGATTTTAGTTCTTCCTCCATTTCATTCTCACTGTCTTTCCTTTCTTCCTTTGAACTTTAGGAATCTAGGCTCCTCAATATTGGGGGGGGAGGGGTAGATTTTTAAAATGCACGTCCTCAGATTCCTGCTCTTTAGATGGCTGTGCTTTGCCACTTTTCACTGCATAAACTGGGCTTTCAGTGGACTGGAAAGCCTCGTTGGTTCAGCCTCAAAAATCAAGCTTGAAATTGTGAAAGTGATAAGCATGTCCTATCGCAGGTGACCATTCCTGTCTGGTAGGCCCTCCAATCTGACCCTATTTGTGAGTATAAGTGGATGGTGCAAGACCTTTTAAGCTTCTGTGTTCTGGAACAACGACTCCCCACTGCCTGCCTCACCTCCACCCAAGCATTGTGATTTGAAGTTGAGTTGCCCTCCTCCACCCTCTGTGGCTTGGTCTGAGCTATAGGGCTTTAACTGGGGATCTCACTTAGCTCTTTGCAAAATGAGGTTACCAATACCACTGTTCCAGGCACAACCTACATCAAAATCATGTGCGGGTACCTCATAAACATTTGTATATCTGAATTCTACCCCAGGCCTACTGGATGAGCACTGGAGCATAGGGTGCTGGGATCCTGGATGATTCTTCTAGAGTCCAGACTCTAGCTTTGGACTATAATATATTTACTCTATTAGTGAAATAAATGTAAAGCTGAGGTTTAAAACAGATGTCTCCTTATAGACTACAAAATCCAATGAAGCTGTTCTATAAGAAAATTTAAAATGTGCATAAAAACAATTTTAAAAATCAGTAGTCATTATTGCACAATTAAGAACAGTAACATCAGGGTTTCTGATTTAAGTATTATACCTCTTTGTCACTATCTTCCACTGAAGATGCAGAGGAAGAAAAGATTTTTTGTGTATTGACCAACATCACACATCATAAAGATAAAATAAGTTTTGTATAGATCATGTAGAATTTCTAAATAAACTCCTAACTGCTCTTTCAGTCTATCCCACATTCTAAAGGGTCTTGAAAGAGGTTAATCCATTCAGTCCTATTTTATTTCAAAGAAAAGTGTTACATGAAAAAATAGACCAAATAAACCTCATATGAACAACAGATTTTACTTATAAAAAAACCTTTTCTTTAGTCTCAAATACAAAGTCTTAACTGAAAAGTTAACAATATTAATGCCCCTTTTCTAAGATGAAAATCTTATTTTCAATGTTCTTTTTTGTTGAATAGTAGAAAATCTTCTATGCAATTATTTTTTAAGGAAAAAACAGCATAAATGGATATTTTCACATGTATGACTCAGGGATGCGTAAATGATTGCTGTCCCGAGGATACCATCCTATGGGGTTCTCTAGATTGAAATAACATAAATGGGTATCCTTTCCTATTCTTGTTATAATCATTGTCACAATAATTTTAATGCACCATATATTCCATAATTTTTTTTTCCTGTGTGCTGTACTGCTCTGACCTTTTCAATATTCTATAATTTGACTGGCTGGCCGTTTCAGTTCTCTCCTTTTTACAGCCTTATTAACTTGTGGGAAAGAGGTGACATGAACAACCAATCAGAATACATAATATTGCAAAGGTCAGTGTAGTCCTGTACAGTATCATCACACATGCAATACTGTATGCCAGGCATTAACATCCTGATATCTTATTCATGTGACAAAGATTGTAACAAGAACAGAAAATGGCACAACATGAATCCATTCTCATGACAAAGATTATAATGAGAAATGACAGCGAACAAACCAAACTGATTCTTGTTACCTTGTGCGAATTTTATATGTCAGGCCTGGTCCTGCTTTAAGTTAGTCTTTTTCTGAATCCAATTACATCTTAGGGTAGAAAAAGTATTAACTAATTTTTCCCACTTCTTGCTGTACAAAGAAATACTATGTTTTTCTGGTATTGAGGTCTAAATTTTAGAGTTGTTTAGTTCCATCTCAGTATCACAAAATTCTGCCAATACCAAAATCAGAAGACATAGAGTTATGACCAAGGTAAACTGGCAAAATCAGCCTTTACTGTGAGCCAAGAATTTCAGGTCACTCTAGATAGCATGTATTAATATTTAAGTTACAGTTATTTATTCCTTCCAAAAATATTATTCTAAATTATTTTAACCAAAAAGCAAGTGTTTCTTCCAAATTCCATTTTTCTGATAGATCTCATGTTGTTAGGAAGCTGAAAGGTGCTGAGTGTTTGTTTATTTTGTAATTAATATATGGTGAAAGAAATCTATTCTTGGCCCTACGTTTTTGACAATGTATAAAATATTTATAGACATATGCCCACAAAGCTGTCTTCTTCACAGAACATTTGAAAGAGAAAGAAATAAATAGCCTATGAACCACTAAGACCTCCTGAGGACGGTGCTCGATTAATGCATCATATTTCTTACATTACTGTAATTACTGTAATAGTGATTTTAATTAGTTGTCATCTAGTCAAAGCTGTACTT
Organism: Macaca nemestrina; assembly: GCF_043159975.1. Classification (NCBI taxonomy): domain Eukaryota; kingdom Metazoa; phylum Chordata; class Mammalia; order Primates; family Cercopithecidae; genus Macaca; species Macaca nemestrina. The sequence goes on from NC_092125.1 coordinate 74,109,845, forward strand.
CTTTGACTCCTCTTTAAATTGGTCATTCTTCTAGTATGACAATTGTAGTGCAGGGAATAAATGCATGCACCATTTTATCAACTCACCAAAAGATGCTTCAGACACATTTGCCCTGGTTGTGCCCATACAAGAGCAACGACAGCTCTATAGATATCTAGAATCTTTGTGTTTTGTTCTGTTGTTCTTTTTTTTAATGTGCAGGCACAATTACTGTTCTAAATATTGCAAATTATTTTTTAAAGTTTGTTGAAGCATGTTTTATTTTTTCCCATCAAGCTTTCTCTATGTATCACAGTCAGATTTTCCTAAATGGATCTCATTTTATGAACATCAGAAAGGAATTACAATGCATGAAGGATAGACAAAAATCTCTGTACCTTATGCTTAATATTTCCGTAATCCTAAAACTGCTCTAAAAATAGTCATAAAAATTAAAGAAACATATATGTATATACGCATGTATAGTACACATTTTATATATAAAGTTCACTATATGATATATAAAATTCAGTATAGTTCACTGTATATATGTATATAAACACACACAGAAAGAGAGAGTAAATTCAGAGATGTACTGTGACTATCGTAAATTGTAGAAGTATGGTTTATTTTCATTAACCAAGTTATGCTCTGATATGTCAGAGTTTTTTTCCCATTTTGACTTATTATTTGCCATTTGAGGAAACTTTTTTCCAACTGAATAAACTGATGCCTTATCTCAATCAGCTAAGAGTTACTTGAACAAATATACTCCCAGAGAAAGTGGTTCCCAGCTTCCACACCAAACACTGGACATGAACACAACTATTTTATCACCAAAATGTGTTTCCTTCTAAACACTTTGGTAGAGCCTTACTAACCATGCTGAACATGCTAAGCCTATGGTGCTACTAGGATCAGACGAGCAATTTGACAACCATTATTGATCCCAGACAAAGCCTATGGTCCATTCTTTGTTTAATGACATGTTTAACAATTTCTTCTAATTACTGGAATATATATACTTGAGATGATTACTCTGTAAAAGAAGAGCAACAATTTGGGGGTCTGGATGAGAATGATACCATGTTTTGCTGTTGAGTTCCACCTGTTTCATATGCTACAGTCACACAGTCAGGTGTTCCTGTGTTAGTTGTATATCGATGTATCATGGTATTACCACAAACTTAGCAACATACATTTATAATCTCATAGTTTCTGTGAGTCAGGAGTCTGGCACAGCTAACTGGGTCCTGTGCTCAGACTGCAGTCAAGGTGTTGGCCAGGACTGAAGTCCCAACTGAAGGCTCCAATGAGGAAGGATCTCTCTCAAGCTCAGGTGGTTGTTGGTAGCTTTCAATTTGTTGTAGGCTGTCGATACTGAGGGTCTCAGTTTTTTTCCGGCTATTGGCTCAAGGCTGCCCTCAGTTACTAGTTTTGAGTTGCTTGGAGTTCACCCTCATTCCTTCCCATATGGGTCTCCCAGCGTGACCAGTTACTGTATCAAAAAGAAGGAGTCTCCTAGCAAGATAGGTTACAATCTTACAGAGGTGGCATGCTATCACCTTTGTTATGTTCTACTGGTGAGAAGCAAGTCACAGGTTTTGAAGATACCCAAGGGAAGGAGAGTAAACAAGGACATGAACACTAGGAGGTGGGGAAAGTCAGAAGCCGCCTTACAGTCTCCGAGTTAGTCTCTGAACTGTATATATGAATCACCTTGCTGGAAAGAGATTTTGGACAAATTGTGAACTTTCACAGCTTCTAAATTAAGTGGTACCACACAACTGTCTTTCCAAAATACGTGACAGAATGGAAACAAGCTATGAAAACAGTAACATTAACAATTTTAGTTGAAAATTCTCCAGGTACAAATGTATAAAGGAAAATGAAAAAAATGACTGACATGAAATTGAAACCTAAAAGAAGAAAGATATGGTAAATTCTTTCTTAGTATAGCACAACTCCTACCTTTGTTCCCAGAGGAAGGAGTATAAGCCAAATAAATCCTCTCCAATGTGTAGAGAAATGAAATGAGTGGAGTCTGCAGAGATAGGAAGAGAAATCAGGGCTGGCCATTCTGCCAAGCCCTGTGCTAAGTTGGGGGAAGAAGCTGGTGTTCCCAGGATTGGGAGATGCATGTGAATAAATGCAGCAAGTGCTGCCACAAAAGCCATATAATAGGATCTCAGAGGAGACAAAATCTGGAGTCCCCAGAATTCTGCCCAGTGCATCTTTGCACTCTCTAGCAACACCTAGTGCTCAAAGTTTAGGTCAAAAGAAGACTGACTAGCACCAGAAGGGAAAGGAAGCAGACCAAGCTCAGAACCAGAGCAAAATCTGGACATAACTGCCCATACAAGGCATAAGCAAGATGAGGTTGAAGAAAAAAATGTATAAAGAGTATTGTACATACAGCTAAAGAGAAAGAAAGGATTCTAACATCAAAAGACAAAATAACCATGCAGTTTGGGGAAAAATGATATATATTCCCTATAAGATGATAAAATGATACTGCAGAGACAGAGAAACAATCTGGAAATTTAAAAATGCATTAAGTATTTAATAAATAAGTTAGAAAAAGCCAGGAACAGAATAGATAGAGCTAAGATCTAAATCAATGGTATGATGAAAAGCCTTGAGAGACTCGTAATTCACGTACAAGAAAAAAGATCAAGAAATTACAACAATCAGGGAGACGATAATAGGTATGTAGAAATAAATGATTAGAAATATAACTTAATTTTCTTTGGTTTTGTAAATGAAAGGACAGCTGAAGTTCATGTGGTAAGACCACGATATTGCCAGTCAGTTGCACTGCTTTCACCTAAGGACTACAGAGCTTGATCCAGTGAAACAATGGCTCACAGTCAACTAAGGATTATTCAAGATGCCTCTAAAATTGTTGAGAATCCAGAAGCAGAGTGATAATTTTCAAGGCAGCTGAATGGTGATGGTGCCGGTGGGGGTGTCCTAAGAAGGCACAAGCTTGTCTGGGCCATGTTATTTGTGGTTCTGCACAAATCTGACTCCCCAGCTTTCCTGATAACTTTTTGAACTGTTGAATTCCTTTAATATAATTCATCTCTGCCTGAATTAACCAAATTTGTTTCTGTCGTTTGCTATCAAGAAATCCCCCATGAATTGAGAAAGCTCTAAAATAATGTTCACTTTTTGTTAACATTGGTTATTTATGGGTAGTAGGATTTTAGTGGATGTTGTTTTCTGTATTACACGGATTTTTAGATTAGCATTCATAATTGTTGCAAAATCAAATGAATCATGAAAGGATTGAAATATCCAAGGAAAGTATGTAAATTGTATCTTAATTTATAAACAAGTTATAATAAAACAGAGACCCAGAAACCACAAGTCTACAAGCCAAATTTGGCCAGCTGCCTATTTTTGGAAATAAAGGTTTATTAGAACAAAAGTAATTATCTTTCTAGGAATTTTCATGGTATAACTGCAGAATTGAGTAATTATGGCAGAGAATAAATTGCCTGCAAAGTCTAAAGTGTTTACTTGCTGTCCCTTTATAGAAAATATTTGCCAACCTCTGAATTAAACAATTAAAGAAGCTAACTTTTTAAAAATATTCTGCCTTCTTGAATAAAGGGAGTAATTTCCACTTTCTAGAATGATTCTTTTGAGTAAATATATTTTTTAAAGAGTTGAACAAAGCATGTGGAAAGAACATTTTGTTGATATAGCCCTGTGTTACATCACTGCACCATACCTTCATTAATGATTTGACTATCTTTCATTATTCAGCATTAATAAATGCAAATTACTGAAAAGGAAACGAAGCTGGACAAAAATAAGTTCTAGATAGTCCCCTAATTCCACATGCCTAGGAAGTTTGCCAATGGAAATACAAGTGCCTAGTTTATATGGCTTATATAGCTGCTGTTCTAAAGGCTTAATAAGATTAACTGAAGAGTAATTAATGGTGCTAGGATGAAAGAAATATGGGTTTACCATTTTAACTGCTTCTAAAATACTTTTCTACAACGTTCAAAGTTATATGTCTTCCTGAAAAAAATCAGTGGTAGGTAATTTGTCCAAAACATGAAACATCCCCTTTTTATGGATTCTAGTGAAAATAAGTAAATGACTAAATAAGGCTAAAATATTTGTTGAAAGTAACAAATGCAGTGTCAACATTACCTTGAAATTTATTTTAAGAATATGATTAGATAAGTGCATCAAATAATTGCCTTATTCTAAGTATCAAATAACGAATTGCTGAATGGTTTAATTGTGCCTTTTCAAATATTTTGCTTAAGAACCTAGAACAGGTGGCTAGAGTCAGAGGCAAGAAAACAATAATATGGTACCATGAGTACCAAAATAAGCATTTGATATGTAAAGGATCATAAGATATAAATATGTTTGTAAAGCAAAGAGAGTTTGATATATAAATGTTGGCCTCTTGAGGAACAACTTAATCAATTTTGCTCTCTAATTTAAAATTGAGCTGTTTTTCTCTTTTAAATCCCCCAGATGGTGGCTTTCTGGCCTGCATAATTATAGAAATGAAAAGAACTAGCCTGGATACCTTCAAAGGCATTTTATTCACCTTAACTGTTCTCCTATTACTAACCTAGACCAGTTGATATGGTTCAGCTCTGAAACAAGCAGGTGAAAGTAAATAAGATCGTTATCATGAAAAATAGTCATTTACCTAATAGCACCCTAAGAATATGGTTTATAGCCACCAGTTGTATTAACAGGTCTTTTTTTAAAAGAAAGAATAAAGTTATTTAAAAACATGACTTCATCTTAAGAAAAACACTGAGAAATTTGAAGAGTTTTTTGATGATGTTATAGCTACGTATTTTAAGTCTTTACTTTTTAATCCTTGTTCATTTGTGGGGCTTCCATTGTCAGTATACAAATGAAGATTATTATCTGCTTTCTAAACATGTTCATAACTCATAGATGCCAATAAAAATATTCAGTTCTTTGGGGGAGATGATCAGAAAGAAACTGGCTAAAAAGCGGACCTGGGGATCTCCGATCCATAATCAAATATCGAGATTGATTGTGTCACTTGCACTTGTATTGATTTCAATTGGAGTAGCTCACCCAAGGGAATAATAAAAATGTGGAATAAAACTGATTTATGAGGACAAAATAAATCCTTTTGTGAGTGTAATGAATTGGTACTATTTAACCCTTTCAATCACAGGGTGAAAAACTATTTATTTTTTAAGAATGCTGAACTAGCCAAAAGAAGTCATATCAGAAATGCCAATACTGTCAAGTGCCATTACACAAAGTTGTAATGCTGGGGAAGAAATGCTGCTCTAAACTTGATGGAAGGCATTATTTGACATACGACATACTTTTAGCTTTCCTGGGCCAACTTCTATGTGTCATCACAAATGATGGACCTGTAGATCCAAACTATTACAGAATCACTCAGTAGATGTTTATGGTGCTTATTTACATGATTCATAAGACAGTTGAGAAGCTAGAACAAAACATGGTGGTATAACATTAACTACATTTATTTTTTTTCTCAATATAGGTGTTCTTGGTTTTAACTCAAAACAGCATTTAACAGTTATATTCATGGGACACTCAGCAATATTTGAGGATAAAAGGAGAAACAGAGTTTGGCATAATTTGCAAAAATATTTGCCTTAAGAAAATTAGAGGACCAAATAAACAAGGAGATGATTTGTATATAAAACCCAGCAACTGTTTTACTCTATCAATTGAGCCAACTAGCCAAGCAGCTGATTCAATGAGAAAAATATCAGTCACGTCATTGTTTCTTGAAACCCGGTAGACAAAACATTCCCAATAGTTTGGCATTGATTTAACTTTTAACTTTCCCTCTGTGTTAACATCTTGTACATGTGTTCCAAACCTTTGCTGTCCAATACAATAGCCCCTATCCACATATGGCTATTGAGCACTTGAAATGTGGCTAGTGTGGCTGAGGAGCTGAATTTCTAATTTGATTTTAATGAATTTAAATTAAAAATTGATTATTGATTCAGTTACTGGAAAACTTTTAAATACATTTGGAACAATTTGGTATATGGATCTACTTTCTCAGCTGAAAACTTATGACATCTAAATGCACATTGAATATACCTGATAAAAAAATCTGAATTGAAATATCCTGCAAGTGTAAAATACAAACATAGTTTGGTAGAAAAAATAATGTATTATCTCATTATTAACTTGTAAGTTTTAATTACATGTTAAAATAATGATATATTTTAGATAGATTGGATTAAATAAGGTATACTACTAATTTTTTTTTTTTTTTTTTGAGACTGAGTCACTGTTGCCCAGACTGGAGTGCAGTGGTGTGATCTCAGCTCACTGCAGACTCCGCCTCTCACATTCAAGTGATTCTCCCACCTCAGCCTCCTGAGTAGTTGAGAGACTACAGGCATGCACCACCACTCCTGGCTAATTTTTGTATTTTTAGTAGAGACGGAGTTTCGCCATGTCACCCAGACTGGTCTCAAACTCCTGACCTCAGGTGGTCTGCCACCCTTGGCCTCCCAAAGTGCTGGGATCACAGGTGTGAGCCAGCGCACCAAGCCCTACTAAATTAGTTTTAACTGTTTCATTTTACTTTTTAAAAATGTGCATTTTAGAAAATTCAAAATTATATATGTAGCTCACATCATATTTCTATTAGATAGTGCTGTTCTGATGTGCTAAAGGGACAATTAGAATGCACATTTAAAATGCAGGTTCATTTTCATTTTAAATCAATGGAAGAAAACCTCACTGTTCAAAGATCTGCCTACCTAGACTCACAAGAGCTGGAAGTGAAACTTTTATTCACAGAATGCACAGATTCTGTTCCATACATTGCATTGAATTCATAGTCCTAAGAAAGCTAATTTCAGAACAACTTATGAGTGTTACAAGAAGGAGTGTGTTGATTTGTTATCAGTTCTGTCGTTTGGCTTGTACTGTCATTGTATTTAATGAAAGTACATAAAGGTAACTTTATTTATCTCCACTGGCATAAAAAGGCTTTTAAAAAAATTAATACATTTTACTATTTACAATGAAACATAATTTAATTCAGTTTGATGGTACCATAATTATTATAGCATAATAATTTTTCTAGCATGATAACTTTGACATGTATGCCATACAGAGTAAATCATTAAATAGGAAACAGGTACAAATCAGAAAGATAATAAGAAAATCTCTTACCATAAAGACATAAATTATTAGGGAAAAGTGGAAGTAAACCACTTTTAGTTGAAGAGATTCAAGTAAAAGTAAGGTGATAATAATTAATAATTGCAATGGCTGGGCTTCTGAAAGAAACTGAGGCCCAAGGTTTTTAATATCCCTTGTATAATGAACTCAAGATTTTTGTTCCCAATTTCTTATTAGAGTTTGAAGTTTTAAGGTCTTTTGTTTCTGAAATGCTTCCAATAGTTTTGGTATGAGATGAAGCATGATATAAACTCCCTCCTTCCCCTGCGTTTTTCTCTTTTGGCTTCACATACTTCTTCTTTTTCTAAATATAAAAGAAATTTTTTTATTGTAAATGTTAAGGCTATACTAGCAACCATAAAGACAAAAGCTAATTATCTAAAATCTGAAGATAATCATTATTATTAATATTTTGGTATATTTTGGTGTGTGTCCTTCATATTTGTTCATATATATATATACATACACACATCTCTCTATATATACATACATCTATATATATGATCTACTGTCATATGTTGCAATTATAGAATTTTATGATGCTGATTGTTTTATAGTTGTAAGAATATATATTTTCTCATCAACAAATATACAGTATAATCTTTGTAATGGATTTACCACAATGTCTTCAATCCATATAGTTGAATATTTAGAAACACCCACCCTCTTGATTTTTATTATACAAATAATCTCTGTTAGGGACATAATTTTATAAGGATTTTCCTGTGCACCTATTTGTTTCTTTCTGAAAATTTTAATAGGGAAAATTTCCGGGGTTCTCAATGGATAGGAATATTTGAAACCTCTTATATTTACCTTATAAGGTTATTTTAATAATCTCACATGAATTACTGGAAGCAAATAATTACTAAAAATCAATTGGTCATGGCTTATTTAAAGAAACCATAGTGTATGGATTGCATCTGTGACACAGAACTTGAATTACAGCTCTTTCTATTCAAAGTAAAAAGGTCTATCCTGTCTGTTAATGTGGTATATCCAGCTAAGTTCATATGACTGAGTGAACTGAACTCACATTCTTTGAAAGTACAGATCTGTGTATTTTCTGTCTTCCTGGAGCTGGAGAAATTGCTAACTCAGATGTATAAATATTTTTAAAGTGTTGAATAAAAATGGCATGCTTTAAAAACACTGATGTAACACCAGAGTTTTTTTTTAATATTATAATAAAAATAAATGAACACAATCACGAAAGTAGAAATACCTGGAATAACCCTAATGAAAAATGTGAGGTCATTATGAGGAAAATAACAAAACCTTACTCTGAGATACAAGCTGCTTAAGTAAATGGAACAATAACACATTTCCAGATGAGACATATTTGAAGATGTAAGTTTCACAAGAATTAATGTATAAGAAGGAGACTCCATTAAAAGTATCAGTGTCATTTTTTCAACTCAATCTAATGTTCAATTGGAAGAATATGCATATGAAAAGAACTAAGACCTTTTAAAAGAAATGAATAATAATCTGGAGGGAGAAAATATTAACTTTACCCATAAGATACAAAGGTATTTTCTAAATAATTAAGATGTTGAAAGCACCACAATTCAATCAGAATAGAAACAGGTATAAAGAGAAGAAATAAATAGCTCAGAAACAGACAGCATTATGTATACAAATTTAAGTCTGATAAATTTAGCAAAATAAAGCAACATCTGTTTCAACTTTAGATGGAGAAAATATTTGTCATAAAAATAAGTTAGCAAAGATTTAATTATCAAAAATCTAAAATACTACGTCATAAACCTTATAAAAAGACCAAAAAGATAAATCAGATAAAATATTTAAAATTGTAATGACTAAGAATTACTATCTATAATATTTAAGCTGCCATAAATACCAAAACAAATTTTAAAACCTCTAAAATATTCTGGGTAAAGTGTGTGAGCGGACAAAAAAGAAAGACAAACAAACAAATAGAGAAAGAACATATGGAAAATGTTTGGTCTCAATAGGAATAAAAGAAATGCAAATTAAAGCAACCTACCATTTTTATCTATCAAATTCATATAATTACAGACAGATGAACACATTTGTATACTATTAGAAACCATGTGAAATGATGTAATTTTTTGAAAGCATTTTGCCATGCATATCGTGTGTCTTCAAAAATATACTCTACCTTTAACTTAGCAATTCCTTTGTAGTTATACATATCAAGAAAAAATGTAGAAGTATGTGTTAACAAATATTCTTTCAAATAGTAAGAATAAAAAACCTACATAGCCAACAATAAGAAATTGATAAATACATACTGGCACATCTATACTATGGTTTATTAAATACCTATTGAGTATTAAATACTTGTTATGAGTGTTTTTTGTGTAATACAAGAAATATTCATGATATAATGTTAAATGTGTAAAGTATATGTGTTTGTAGTAAGATCTCAATACATTATATATGGAAACACATGAATACACATATGTATACCTCCATAGAAAAAAAGACTGCAAGCCAATAACACATTTATAATAGGCACCTTTTTTTTTTTCTTTTTTTTGAGACAGAGTCTCGCTCTGTCACCCAGGCTGGAGTGCAGTGGCGCGACCTTGGCTCACTACAACCTTCACCTCCCGGGTCCAAGCAATTCTCTGCCTCACTCTCCCGAGTAGCTGGGATTACAGGCGCCTGCCACCACACTCGGCTAATTTTTTTTGTATTGTTAGTAGAAACGGGCTTTCGACAACTTGGACAGGCTGGTCTTGAACTCCTGACCCGTGATCCACCTGCCTCAGTCTCCCAAAGTGCTGGGATTACAGGCGTGAGCCCCTGCGCCCAGCCTAATTGGTACCATTTTAACAAAACTATCTCTGAAGAAAAAAGATACTCCAATCTAAGCCTTTAGCTACTAAATGTAATTAATATTCATCTGTGTAACAACTGAAAATTTGACAATTTTTTGTAATTATTGCAACTACACTTTTACTTTATGCCAAAGTCCTTAAAACAGTCTGCTGCATGAATTAGCTCCTGTCTAACTTTCTAGTCTCATCTATGCCATTCTTTTCTTCATTCCCTATCCCAGCAATAATGATCTTCTTTCATTTCCTCAAATCCACCACAATTTTACCTTCCTCATATCCTTTAAAAATGACATTCATTTTGGAATCCTCTTTCTAGTTTCTGAGTTGGTGTCTAGTCATGTTACAGTTACCCTAAATGTCATCAGCTCAAAAGAACTTTCTTGACCCTCCAATTTATATTGTTTCTTATTATGAAAATCTTAGTTATATATAATTTTGCCTTAATAATTATTAAAGTCTGTAATTTTATATTTCTATATGATTACTTGAGTAATTTCTAGCTCCCCTTGTAAACCACAAGCCCCTTCAACTCATAGACCATGCTTGCAGATACTTAAGTACTTTCAAAATATTTAAGATGTTGAAAGCATAGTGATTAAGTTAGCATCGTGATGATTTGGAGAAATAGGTTTACACTGGGAAGGAATAAATATCCCAGGAACAGGCACCATCATTCAAATAAATTTAAATGTTTAATAAATTTAGCAAAATAAAACAACATAGGATTCAACTCTGGATAGAGGAAATTTCTCCACCTGACCCCAGCACCTACCATTTTGTTTCTGTCTTGCTCCATAAAACAAGCTAGATACACGCTTTTTACATGAACAAATGAAGGAATGTCCAAATAAACAAATAAATTTCTTAATTTAATTCTATGATTTTTGATTTCTGTTCCTTGGGTATAAAACTCCCTTTGCTGTCTCCCCAAAGGCATATTGCTCGAAGAAAAAACATGAATTTTATTTGCAACTTTATTTATAAATAAAGAATACAAATTCTCTAAAAACCATATGCTTTTTTTTCGTAAATAGCCCACTGGAATCCTTAGATTCTGCAACACTAATAATTGAGTAAAGTAACACATTGATTATGAAGAATTTCGCACAAAAAGTTGGGAAATATGTTTGATGTGGGCTGTTCTTGGTATATAGAGCTATGATTTAGGAGTCACCCATTATCACTTTCTAAGGGGCCAAACATAAGGTTTGTAATCCTCATAACTCTATGTAATGATGAGGACCCATCACCATCCAAGGAAGTTGATCCCTAGACTCCCACAGGAGAAGTTCAGGAATCAGAGAAGGGAATTCCTTGTTGTAGAGTGTGTCTTAGAGGCTAGAGAAGGACATTGGCCCCAGATGGCTAGATTTTTTTCTATTTCTCTGTGTAACCCATTCTTCCGTTTCCCTCTAACATTATTTCACAGTTGACACTTTCCTGCTGAGCACCTCCTAGGTATAATGGCTATATGCTCAGTCTACCAAAATCTAAAAACTGATTCTAATATTGCTATTTATTCAACAAGCACTGAAGCCTTGCCACAACAAAGCATGCAAAAACCAACACTAGACAGGTCTATCAGTAGTATACAACTATAGGAGAACATTGTGTCTGCCCTATCACTGGTTTATCCAGTTAAACTTTATCATGCATGTATTAGAAACCCCCAAATCACTTAGGTGTGGGTTTGAAAATGGTTTGACTATTTTTAAATGCTTTAAAAAATTCTCTAAATAGGAGAATTTCATTTTATTTTTTAAATTATGCAAAGCCTTCCAAAACGAAAGGTACATCATTTGGGTGATCTGCTGATTGTATTTTGCTTCTAACAGGCTCCTTTCATGAGGAGTTAGAATGGAGAGATTCTGGCCAGGCGCGGTGGCTCAAGCCTGTAATCCCAGCACTTTGGGAGGCCGAGATGGGCGGATCCCGAGGTCAGGAGATCGAGACCATCCTGACTAACACGGTGAAACCCTGTCTCTACTAAAAAAATATAAAAAGCTAGCTGGGCGAGGTGGCGGGCGCCTGTAGTCCCAGCTACTCGGGAGGCAGAGGCAGGAGAATGACGTGAACCCGGGAGGCAGAGCTTGCAGTGAGCTGAGATCCGGCCACTGCACTCCAGCCTGGGCGACAGAGTGAGACTCCGTCTCAAAAAAAAAAAAAAAAAAAAAAAAAAAAAAAAAAAAAGAATGGAGAGATTCCTCCACAGAGACGCTCTGCAGAGTTTGAAACACAAAGTTAAGCCATGAGGACAACGAAATCCTGTACCCTCTCATGCCTCTGTGGGCCTCATTTCCTAACTCAGTGTACAACTCAGTGTACAGCCCATGGTTACAATTTCCGTTTCGTCATTACATCGCTGCCTCCACAGACACAACAGCATAGAGTATGCAATTGTTCATTATGTCAAGAAAATAGCCAATTAGATATCAGACACAAATTCAATAAGCTGCTGTGTGTGTGTTGAGAACAGATGAGTTCTTAAACAAGTTTGATAAATTAATGCTTAACTCCATTCTTGTGGAAGAATATGTCCTAATTAAACATTTCTATAGCTTTATTGGCCATGACATGATAAACAATCAGAAGTGTCAATACATTCAGTGCATATACATTCTATAGTCCAATATTTGAAATGACATATATCTTATTATTTCCCATTTATATTTTCATTAACAATATGGCCATGATTTGTAGTCCAGAAAAAAAAAATGCTTTTTGATTTCCCAAGTGTTTAGATTTGTATGTAAATTTATACATCCAGAAATGTGTTGGAACCTTACGGAAAGATATAAATACTATACTTTCTTTTCTGCTTAAGAGACATTTGCATCCAAACAAATAGGAACGGAATAATTTTCTCTATTTCCCCTAAATTCCCACTGTTTTTTTTTATATTAATACTTGCTTTGAACATAAGAACATTCTCCCAGAGTTTTTATTCCTAATGTCTTTTATGCTGATTTAGAAACAACACCTGAAATGGTCAGGAAGAGAGGTCTGAGGCTGTTGTCTATAACTAAAAGAGCTCCTTATCATGACACTCATTTAATTTATTCTAAGTCTCTAAAATAAATTGTGTGGTTAATAATGAGGTAATGTAATAAGACATAGTACAATATCTTTAACATATTGTTGCTTCATGAGTATTTGTTTATGAAATACTATCATCTGCTTTAGACTTTAACTGAGTTTCAGTTTTACACATTGGGTTTTATATTTTTAAATGAGATAAAGATGTACTTTCTTTGATCTTTCTTTCTAAAAATATATGTTCTGAAATCCGGATATGTGGGCATAAAAAGAAACAGACCAACGACAAGCCACATTATGCTGTTCTACAGCTGCGTGGTGGACGTTATGTTCCCTTTTCTCCTCCGCTCTCTCTTCCACCAGGAAATATAGTTTATAAGATCTCAGGTGAACTCACTCCTGCTGCCTGACCCCCTAACTCATTACGGGAAAATGAATTCAGATTGCTTGAAAAGAAGCTGCCTCTTTTATCTTCCCACTGACTGACAAGCAACTACAAAGTTCTCCGACGGGATTCCAAGTTACAAGCTGTACTGCATCACCGGAACAATTCCCCCACTGGCGGGTTTTCCCAGAGGGCAGAGTGTCAGATATACTGCATGGGTTGCAAGCACAGCTCTGAAACCGACCATTTCCCTCCACACTAAAAAACAGATATCGGGGACTATAAAACAAAGCTGCCCCTTTCCTAACAGCATTAGCCTTCCTACAGTCTCTTTGGAAGTCTAAGAGGTTCCCACACATAATTATTTTCCTTACCTTCTCGAGAAAATAAATGCTTCTGTATCTTTTTCCCCCCTCTTATAATTCTTATAAAATACAGTTTATTCTGGGAGGAAAAGCATCCAGAGAACTAGATTGTGTGAAAAGGACACTGGATTTCTCTGGGTAACCTTGAAAAATCGACTGCATTTCTTTGGTTTTTCAAGATTTTTTAGAGATTTAGAGAATGTGAATATACTGACATAATAAAGCACTCTTCCTGGTAATTGGCAATTCCGGGAGAAGGTAAGCCTATTCTGGGTGCTAGGATTTTTCGGAACTGTAGTTAAAAATATGCATTCATCTAGTTTAAACCAGCAATGCAATATTTTCTGCATTTGTGCAGTTTCCGTTCCCCTTTAATTTCTTTTGTTTCTGGGTGAGGATTTATCCCAAGGAGAAAACACTTGATACCAATATTGAAACGAGATATGGACTCCAATTATAACAGAAGAAAAAGTTTAGGCTCAGAGAATGGGGGATGGGGAGCCATCACTTTATACTCTATCTTTTCTGCCTAGAAATATCCTAATCGGTCTTTAAAGCGCCCCACTCCTTCCAGATGTTACCACTGCAGTAAAAGCTTTATGCCCCTTCTGCTCCCCATAATGTAACCTCAAAAAAACCCATATCTCCCATTCCTCAGTCCTCCCCTAACACTACCATTATGTCTCAGGTATAAAGAGGCTCCTTTATTTCTCTAACCACTCCTATTTAGTTTTCTTTTCTGTTTTGCAGTATCCTTGGTGTTTTTCTTTGATTATCCCTAGCAGCTGTTGGAAAAATATATGTAGGCAAAACGCAAGAAGAAAGTTAAATTTAACATCCCACAAGTCACCAAAAGACTTTTCCTGAATAACCATTGGAAATAAGTGAAGATGCCCTTCTTTCTGTAAGCTTCCACCTTAGGACTTCTGACTCACCACCCGGATCTCCTCCTTGGCGCCAGAAGCACCGCGCTTACTCCAAATTACTCCGCTCTTGAATCATCTGCTCTTGTGAGCTATTTTTTCTAATGTTTTGCAAAAATAATATGTATATATTATAGAAATTTTTAAAAAATGAGTACATATAAAAGGAAAAATGAGAAGATAAACCATTGATAATACAACCACCTAGAGATAACAGATATATTTTCCAAATTTTTATTTGCCTTTTTAAAAACAGTCTTAAATACTAATTGGGTTTCTTTTTTTCAGGGCTGTCAGGTCGTATAAGCAAATAAAAAGCATCTGATTATGCTAATTTCATGAGTTGTTCTTTCTATCTTCCATTTCCTTTCTTTCTGGGGTCCTTGCCTTCCACCCTTATTTTGAGGACTTATTTTGGGTTAGAAGTATTTACTGTGGAAAAAGTCACCTAAAACCTATTTGTTGTACCTCTCCACATTCAGAAAGAATTTTCTGAGATCCATGAAATGATCTGGTTTCAACATTAAAAATTGACCAATCTGCTTTTCTTTTCTTTTCTTTTTTTCTAAAATGCCATTTCCCTTTGCTAATGCTTAAGGATCATTTTCATTTACTCTCTTTTTTTGCCCCACAGTGTGGCACAGCACAAAATAGGGGATTAGGAGAAAGAGACATTTGAAGATGAAAACTAAGCTGCAATCCAGTTTTTCAGAGCAGGTGAGAGTTAACAGTGCACAAAGGACTCAGCAATTAGCACACCCTGGTGCTTTGCCTTAGAAACTCTGACACAAAACAATCTGTCAGGATATCAAGCAATGAAGATAACTCCCCAATTCATTCAAAAGGAAGGATAATGAAGAATTAAACAATTCGCAGAGGACTCCACAATAACCACTTAAGAAAAAAGCAGGATATGTGTACTAAGACATGGCATCGTCTATTAAGTACAGGATCAGTGTGAAGAATCCAAGGGAAGTCTAGTAGTAAAGAAGCTGCCATTGTAAAAATTATTCTATAGGACCTCAGAATATTTTCTTTATCTTTTCATAGTTTTTATTTTTCTTCTTGACAATTAGGTTGTTTTATATTTGTAACTGAGAATACT